>NC_064639.1:472300501-472603532 GCF_023864345.2 Schistocerca serialis cubense | reverse complement strand
CTCTTAACCCCATCTCTTTATTGAGGATAATTCCCACTCCTGCAATCCCGGGACTGTCTTGTGCTGTTCCAGTGTGTATGATTTTGTCGCCAGCGTTTGGCCATCTCATTTCTGAGACTCCCAGTACATCAATATCCATTCGTTTCATTTCCATTTTCAAGTTTTCCAGTTTACCACATTTAAGAAGTGAGTTGACGTTCCATGTTGCTATCCTTCTTACATTAATGCTTTTGGATTTTGGTATCTCTTTAGTTGTCACCGCCCGGAGATCCGAATGGGGAACTATTTTACCTCCGGAGAATTTAACCAAAGAGCTTTCCATCATAAGCTGTTGATACTTGGGATACCCGCCCGGGTCTTTAATGGAGTGGTTTCCCGTTGCCTTCTCCATTCTATGCCGTTGGCCACCTTGTGGCTCCTCCGCCTTTAGGAGCAGTTTCCCACCCCAAGGGCAAGAGAGTGCCCTTCCTCCTAGCCGCTCATCCGCCCTCCTAGAAGGCCGTTGGCACTTGATAGAAGGTAATCTCCTTATCCCGGGAGATATTCGGCTCAGTAGAAGTATAGGTTGGAAATGGAAGACTCCTACCCCTCGAAACCTAATAGCGTCAGGGTCGGAAAAGAACAAGAGTTGGCCGAGGGTGGCCAAATAGGAAAGATAAAAGTGAGGAGCCTGGCATAAGTAAGTGGAAGCAATGCCAGGACTCAGCTCGGGACCCCGTGGTCGCCAGCCACGTACTCACTAGGTGTGAGTCCCTGAAGGCAGATTACGTGTCTTTAATGCAGTGGTTTCCATTGTCTTCTGCATGATCATTGCTGACTCTTCCGCCTTTAAGGGTAGTTTCCCATTACAAGGGCACGAGGGTGTCCTGAACCTCATTCCGCTCCTTGGTCCTCTTTGACAGAGCCGACAGTTGAATGAGAGTCACTTATTATACCTAAAGTCTTTGGCGGCCAATGATGATGATTTTTAGTCAAAATTTAAGGGTGGTGGGTTCGAAACCGACACAGAGGAGATTTCTATTACTAATCAAAGACTCTACACTTTTTTGTCGTTCACATAATTGAGAAGTGAAGCTAGGTTAAAGGTAGACAAAGTTCCAATGGGATTCATTCTCGCGACCTTTCATGTCAGGCACACGGGTGACCGCTTTTGTTTTCTTTCTTGTGTTACCACCTTTTCTATGATACAGAAAATGTTTGTATAGGCAAGAAAGAACGGATACAGATATCCTTAGCCTGGGTAAGGATAGGGTGGGTAGATGTCGAATCACGAGACCTCGCCATGATGCATCTCACTCGCGTGTCACTGTGCTGGTGTTACACATGGTATTGACCTTTTTTTATTTATTTTCGAATTTTTACTTTAACAGTCCTTAAAACTTGCCACCCAAAACAGAGTTAATCCTACGTGCTTTCCGCCACCTAATAAAGAAAAAAACAATCATTTACAGTCATTGCCTGCAACAATTTTTTATTTTATTTTTATGATTTTGAAAACGAGAACAAGACAAACAGGATCACAGAAATGATACAAATTGCGTAACAAAACTTCTGAAAAGGGATCAGGACGACAATACGAAAACGGCCAATTAGCTCGACCGTTACCTTGATGACGAAATACATAATTCAACATATTGACGAAGAAGTCGCGATGCGGTGGCAGGAGCAAACGCTTCCAATATGTAGTGGTAGAAGGCAAGTGGATCCTTATCGCCCCCTCTAGCTACAATGTAACGACCATTGTGGTCTAACAACCATTTGTATTTAACTTTGCTCTCTGAAAGTAGGAGGAGTCTGGACGAAGTACGATATCAACGGATCGAGTTAGAAAGGTAACTGTTTTTTAAGCCAGTGCTAGTTCGCTTCGTGATCATGACAGGTAAATCTATGTTGTAGCCTTTCTATGATGGGACAGCTATGACACTAAGTCCATTACGAAATAGTCGCCCATTGGTAGATAACAGATCGTGTGCTATGTGATACATTGAAGACGCCATCGCCATTGGTAGCAGGAACATTAAGATGAAACCACAACGCCTTCCAAGAAGTTCGCAGTGATGCCCGTTCGCCCTCGCAGTACAGTCAGTCCCACTTCCACCCGTTCACAAAAATGTGGTTATGATGTGCTGCCTCTGTTGAATATCAGAACCCAAATAACTGACAGCAGTACTCACAGACATGTTTTAACTGGAAATTCACTCGGTCAACATCGACAGGCGAATCAAGGCTGCCCAGTTGTAGACATAAAATAACAGAGACGTGAACGTGTGCATTGCGTGAGAGATAGCACGATGCGCCGAATAGATAACGCAGACGCTTTTCTGTGAAAATCGGAAAGTCCTAAAGGCCAGAGAGGACGCGCATGTGCAACCACCTCGTATCGTAATCGAAAAAAGGGATACTACTATGAAGAGCGACTAGAGAGCTGTGTTAGTTTCCTAGCCATCATTGCGGGAAGGGGAAAGATCTGAGGGATGTAATATGCTTTGTACAAAAGGTATCCGGAATCCGAACTTCCTGAAGCAGGTTAATTTACCGCCATTCATGTTCCAGGATTGCTCCTTGTATCACCTCGGTAACCGACTTTCAATTAAATACAACCATTTGGAGTGGAGAACGGTCAGTTATGACTCGAGATTTATGTCTATCGCAAACCTTTGCTGAAGAAATAACATCATTATCAAAATCCTGTTATTTCATCAACTGGCATTTGCCTTAGTTGATGCGAGGGGTTCTAGGCGCTTCAGTCTGGAACAGCGCGACCGCTACGGTCGCAGGTTCGAATCCTGCCTCGGGCATGGAAGTGTGTGATGTCCTTAGGTTGGTTAGGTTTAAGTAGTTCTAAGTTCTAGGGGACTGATGACCTCAGAAGTTAAGTCTCATAGTGCTCAGAGCCATTTGAACCATTTGAATCTTAGTTGATGTGGACTCCTGATATAAGGATAAAGACATCCAACGTAGTCTTGACCTATGGAATCTCACCATAGCCTTGAGAAAATCTCAGCGGGAGAACGGAGTAACACTATCTCATCGTCGCGTACGAGCGTACTGAGATCGTTTCGCCCAAGACTGTCCACCATTATAATTGAGCGACGATTCTTAAAAGAAGAGGCTCAAGTCATAGAAAAAATGATACCGAAAGAGGACTTCTCTGAGGAAAACGTCTAAGGATGGTAAAAGGGGATGCCAGTTGGCCATTGACAACCACCGAAACTTGGATACACGTACACAAATTATATAAGACCCTCGTGCTCACTTGTGAACCCAACGTTTCCAGTATCTGCAACAGGATGACATCGGTGACCCGTTAGAACGCCTCGTCACTGTCCTAAAATGGCAGAGCACCAGGAACAGAAGTAACAGCGGCCACCAAATGATACCACGATATTCTGCTAGCGGAATCAGAACTGTGTTACCAGCAACATAACTCTGATGGCCAACAAGAACTTTCCCCAGCAACGCAGAAAGCCGGCTATTCACCGTCCTCGCCACAGTCTTTAATTAAGTAATCGGCCTAAATTTATCAGTTGCTACCTGAACAAAACTTTTACGAATTAACGCAATTTTGACTCCTTTAGGCGAGTGTGACACAAATCCCCCTCTCAACACTTAGTTCAAAAGGTAATTTAAGCGTACTAGACAACGAAGGTCAAAAACGCACATCTCAGGCAGACAAACCAACTCTGGCGACTTGAGAGAACGTGATCTGACAGTAAGGTCATAGACATCGTCACATCGAAAATCTTCTAAAACTGCAGCATTATGAGGAGGTGTAAATGTACGATCCGAACCTGAACAAATACGAGGCCTGTTCAGAAAGTAAGCTCCGATTGATTGCCAAATTGAAACCACAGTGAACATCAGAAATGTTTTACTTGTAACAATTGGCTACACCTTTCAGCTACTTCTCTACGTAGTCGCCGTTCTGACTTAGACTTTTGTCATAGCGTTGTACCAACTTTTCAATAGCCTCATCATAGAAGGCAGCCGCCAGTGCTTTCCGCCAATTCTCCACGCTGGCCTACACCTCGTTGTCTGTGTCAAAATGTTGTCTTCAAAGACAGCGGTTCATGTGACCAGAGATGAAACTCAGGGGGAGACAATTGCGGATTGTATTGTGGGTAATCTAACATTTCCATTTGAAAACGATGCAGGAGCATCTTCATTGCCCCTGCAGAATGCGGCTGAGAATTGTCGTGAAGACGAGACAGCACGACAGTTATGTAATGTTAGCTGCATAGCTTCAGGCGAAATTTCTCACCAGGCCCTCGTACTTGGCGGCAGACACTATTTTCTAGACATCTTTACGCACTCACTGCGAGCTCAGAAATGAGAAGAGCGACGTGATGCTAACTGGGGTTATACTAGAGACACTACCCAACACATCTGTGCAAAGCTTTATCGGATTTTCAAAGTCGTTTCCATTTCGCGACCGATCGGAGCTTACTTTCTGAACGCCCCTCGTAAATTGGGTGACGTATCGACAGGAAGGGGTACTACATACAGCCCGACAGAGAATTGATGTAGAGCATGCGGTATGTCCCTTTTGCCCCGTCACAACATTGCCGTCCTCTGTCTTGACAGACGTCATACACGCACGTGGACGACGAGTCTGGTATCGCATTAGAGACATAAAGAAGTCAATTCATTCCATTTCAGTCTGCTTCAACCGTAACAATAACGCGTTCACACGCCTTGCATCTGCAATCCGTAGTGGAGCCTGCTGTGCACTTTCATGATGGTCACGAAAGGGAGAGTACTAAAATTTTTGAGTCCTCCGAAATTCTCGCACTCTATCAGCGCAGAATCCTATCAACGTCTGTTTGAGCCTCAGATTAGCCAGTTGAACCCACCATTTCAAAATAGAGGCGTATCGCGCCGTTGAACGGACACTCCTGTCCCAGACATCCTGGATTACCTCATCGAGAGAGGGGCTTCCAAGTGCTCCACATTCAGCATCCGGGGCGATCGAAACAATTTCGCCAACTCTCATGTGTGATTTAAAGTAGCTGTCACTGCACGGTGGTCGGTGAAGCTGGCGAGGATGACATCGACAGTCAAAATCCTACCAAACGTTCAATCAAATAAATAAAATCTGTCAAGCATGTTAACAGAAGTATCAGCAGAGTAGGTATATCTGACAAGAGACTGTTTAATTAAAATCACCACCTATCAAAATATTGTGCGGCCTTTCAAGTAACAAATAAACCACCCCTACCTTAAGAAATCTGGAATGGTCCGAAGTGTGTCCCGTACCAGACGGTGGATAACGGAGAATCAACATCAGTGGAAGGAAAGTACGTTCTATTTTTCCACTATTATGAAGATCTTGAATCTCTTCAATGGGGAATTTCCTCCCTTAAAAAAAGATAGTTACCATTTAATATTCGGAGCCACATTAAACACAGTGCAAAAACAAGGGAGATTTATAGATTTATTTATTTCTATTCAAGAATTCGTCTATGGTATAGAAAGAGTTGTCGAGGAGATATGATTTCAATTTATTTTTGAAGCTATTACTGCAGTCTGTCAGACATTTCATATCATCTGGTAATTAGTCAAACATTTTTATGGCAGCATATTTTACCCCTTTCTGCGTCAAAGATAGGTTGAGTAAAGGATAGTGTAAGTATTTCTTTTTTCTGGTATTATAATCTTGAATGTCACTGTTGTTTTTAAACTGGTCCCTATTGTTGAGAACAAATTTCATTAAAGAGTAAATGTACTGTGAGGCTGTTGTAAGAATTCGCAATCTTTTAAAAAGATGCCTAGAAGATGTGCGACTATGAACCCCACACATTATTCTAACCACTTTCGTTTGAGCAGAATTCGACGTTCTTGTCCAAATCTACCAGGAAAGCGGAGTAACTCACTAGTGCGGTAGTGACCCGACCTATCCGCTCCCAAGTGACGTACACGGGAAGCGTGACCGCTGCGAGGCGACGCTCAAGTAACCCACTGACGTCACCATCGTGCTTTGGCCCCGTAGTCGCAGCTCGTACTTGAGCTACTCCTTCTTGGAGGACCCAGACCGATCGCGGTCTCAGCTTTCATGCTGCATACGCCTGAAACAATCACAAGCGAACAGTTTCCGAGCAATATCAAATGTTACACAATAAACGAGAAAATAAAAATTTACAAGGAAAACAAACGATATTCAATGAATGGAGGGTAAGACCAAAACGACAATCTAGCTAGCAAAATTGGCACAGGCAATAAGAGCTTATATCTTAGGACAGCATCCAACAGGCCCTATAGGAAGGGCTGGGGAAAGTTATTGAACCTCATTTCTTACAATACTCTTGAAAACAATTAATTAACCAACACTACAAGGTTCAACTAAAAAAGCACATCAAAGATCAGACTTGAGTTTTCACCCTTAAAAAAGCATTAAATGTGAAAGACTATAAGACAACAATTTAAATAAAGTTTTTCACAAAAATTAGAATTCATCAAAACATTAAATATTAATAATTTACACTGGAAGTCATTCCGAGGTTCACCATAACCTGAAAATTACAATAAAATAACAAAGCTGCCCCACATCAAGTCAGGGCACAGACCAGACGGATGACCCATCCATAAAAATCAGGTCCCACACACTGGTGACGAAAAGCACGGCGAGGATAGGTAGTGCACTACAAGATATACAGCAAAGCTCTCTCAAGCAATAAACTAGTTAAATAAAATGAGAGCCTTTGCTCCAGCTCTAAAAGAAGTCCAATAACTAAAATTAAATTAAGGTTAAAATTAACAGTTTCCAGAGAGACACACTCTTAAAGCCGGAACTGCTACCGGCGAAGGATCAAAATTGCTAGCACCTTACTAGTTGAACCAATAGCCTCAAAAAATGCAGAAGCCGCCTAGCATCCACAACCAAAGATATACAAATGGCCTATTATTAGCTTGATGATCAAATCAGAGGTTCTCAAGAACTTCAGTTGTCTTCCCGGAATTGTTTTTAGCACAGTTCCTATATAACAGAGGAAAAGATCATTTAAGCAACATATAAAAATTCAATTTATTTTTCTTAAATGCTGTTGTAGTAAATAAGGGGAAAGAGAAAACCTACTGGTCGCAAGAAACAAGTTAGTGCCACTAAATAAAATGTGCCTGTTCTCTAAAGGCCAAAATAGTGACAAGATGTGAGTTGGAATTAGGCACACACTTCTCATTCTTAAAATTGAATCACGAAAACAATAGTCTGCATTTTAGTTAAAATTAGACACATAAAAATTTTTAGAAACATTTTCTCTAAACATAAGCCAATTTCCCCATGGAGTTGAGCACGCGCCGCAAACCGTTTCAGAATCACATTGAATGGAAAATGGAGAGCGCAGCACAACAATAAATGGAAAACCAAATGGAAGGATAGCTCCAAGCTGGTTCACACACAACCAACAGCAGGCAATGAAGACAGGTTTCTGGAGAACGTAAAAATGACGCTCACCATAAACATAAGTAAGCGCAACCGGGTCTTTTCTCGCCTAAGGAACCCGATGAAGGCGTTGACACGGTGCCGGAAAAATGTTGTAGTGAAGGCATTTCGGTCATCTAGTGCAGAAAGGGACACGAACGGTGGGTTTCGCAGAAGCGTGCCATATTCTCCGGGACTTCGCGAGCAAGTACAGCCAGGGCAGGACTAGGCTGGTCCAGCGTGGCACGTCAACAGCCGCGACGTCCGCCACTGAGAACACCGACGCTCACATCTGAAAAACGGTGAGGCGGTGATGCTGACCAACTGCTATCCAGCGAGTCTCTACGTTCCACCGGAGACGCCATCTCCCATAACCGCCCAGTTTCGAATACCCTCCTGTTTTGCACAATCCCTTCCTGTCTTCAAAAATAGTTCAAATGGCTCTGAGCTCTACGGTCATCAGTCCCCTAGAACGTAGAACTACTTAAACCTAACAAACGTAAGGACATCACACACATCCATGCATGAGGCAGGATTCGAACCTGCTACCGTAGCGGTCTCGCGGTTCCAGACTGTAGCGCCTAGAACCGCACGGCCACTCCGGCCGGCCTTCCTGTCTTCCACCAGAGAGAAAAACAAGCCGGGTGCGAGCTATCGAACTCGCAGCACGGTTCAGCTGCCAACATGTGTTACGTTGCCACTGGATCGATCTTGATATACCATGTGAATGGCCACTAAGGTCGGTCAGTTATTGTAATTATCTAACCGATCTTTAATCCATTATTGCCAAACGTTGCATTAATAGTATGTGTGACAGGACTAAAGCCCTACTGTTTTGGACAACAATGAGTTTCTATAATCTTGTAACACTGGTTTAAGGATTGTTGAACGTATCTTCATTCCTGTTGTAATAACTGACAGAGGCCGTCCGCTACAAGAAGAATTGATAACTGAATTTAATCATTTTTTTCTATTACCTGAATCTCAACACACCATTTATTTAGAGGAAATATAACAGTTCAAGTATTTTATGATTCTGGTTCAAAAACAGTTCCTTAAATAGCCAGCAATCACTTGTCAGTTATTTATATCTACACAACATCATTTGTATCGCAGGTAGACATGCTACAAGTCCAGCGATCATATAAGCTCAGTAGTAACTTTTTCTTCTGTTATGACAACTTGTTTATAAGTTTTCATTTGTTCATTTTCGTAAGACAAGCACTTTGGTGACGCTGGGACTGTAAAAGAATATTATATCCCCGAAAATTGCACAATGCAAAGAAGAAGGAAAGAGGGGAAGACAAAGAGATATTTTATTTTCAGTCAAACAAAAAGAAAACCGTTAATTTCTGTGCAGCTTGTGTTCAGCTGCTGCACCAAATACAAATGATATTAACCCAGTAACTAATAGTAAAAGACATCCTAAATGTTCAAGGGAACACATCGAAGAACTTCGACCCTCCGTTCCGACAGAATACAAGTACATGGGTGACTGTTCTAATGCATCAAAATGTGAAGCAATACAGAATAAACATCCGAACACGAAATGGTACTGGACTCTTTTCAGTTGGTTATTAGATATCACCATACAAAATTACCTGACGCCCTACCGCAAAAATCTAAGTACAGTCTCTCATGCAAATTTACGATGAGAAATTGTGCAGGCGTTTTTGAGGAGGCATGCGACGCTATCGAAAGGACCAGCGCAAACTCCGCACTCCGCAGATGTAGCAGATTAAGTCTAGTTTGGGTGAGTAAATCAGTTGGTAGTGCAAAACAGGAACTCAAAACAGGCGATGCACTGGAATAAACTGTAAGACATCAGCGTGCAGCCCAAGGAAGAAATCTAAAGTTGGACTACGTGTTGAATATTTTGTTGCTTGTAATGCCGAGCACTTTGTTGTTTTGCTTTTTGGCTTTTATTTTGTACATATGTTTAATTTATTCCTTTCAGTACAAAATCGTGTAACCTTTTCATACAAATACATGTTTTCCTCACGACAGTGGTTAGAATTACATACTGTATATGGTACAGCGTAATATTTTCGGCCTATTATATTAAAACTATGGAGGTAAAAATTGGTTTTTCACTTTAAATGCTTCTTATTTAGTGCAACAAAACAAGGTAAAAGTAATAGACATAAAAATATCAAGAAAAACAAATTCAGGAATTTATGGGTTAAGTACTTCGTTCAGTGTGTTTAAGTCGCGTTCAAGTCAATAAATATGCACTAGCTCCCACTGAACTCGGACAAAATGTTGAAACCGTAACTGACCTGTCGTCATGGGGAAGTAAAGTAAAAGTGATGCCACCTTCTTCAGCAGTAGAACACACCGACTGCACTTACCTTCATTTTATCACTTAGCAGATGAAATTCAAGAAAGGATCGGAATAATGGTTTCTTCGTGTATCTGTTTAATGGCGTCATTAGCAATTCAAGCGTCGAAAATTCTTTGGATAACGGAGGAGATCGTTTACATTTTTAATGCCTAATGCGCCACTGACTACGGCGCGAAAGGAAGAATGTAGATTTCACAGGTTTAAACTTGCGCGAAATTTCGCCGGAATTTATAAACAAGCTATTCAACGGTAAAGCTTTGTTTATTAAAGCACTTAACGGAAATTGCCGCATTTAAGGACTGGAATTAGCGGCGGCTACCAGCGGAGGCTGTCCGCGTATCGCCATTACTATTCATTTACGGGCAGGCAGGCGGCGGCGCCGTGGGTGGGGGTAGGGTTCGGGGTAGGGTTTGGGTTTGGGGTTGCCGCAGCATTTTGGCTGCAGCCTGCTGCCTGCTCCGCTAATCGCATTAGTCAGGCCGTTCCGCGGCCAGATAAGCGCCTGCGGATACTTCTCGCCCGCGGCGCTAAGCGGGTTGCAGAGACTTCAGGCGCCTCCGCTAATTAGGGTGCCCGATACGGTCCGTCGCGGAAGAAACAGATTGCGTGGCCGAGTCTGCGACGGGATGGCGACTAATCGCTAGCGATCGGAACTTCTGTGCGAGTTCCTGACCTACAATTTCACAGATAAATTCGCACTCGTAACAAAATTTATCTGGGCGTTGTAGCTCAGTGGAAGGTCGATTGTATTTACATTACATTGCGTAAGTCGTATTCCATTGATTGAATGGAGAGTGTTCTCTGAAATGTGGAATGAAGCCAAAAACATCGATTTTATTTAAGGGTAATAAATTGAGACTTAACACTATAAAATACTGTTGTTTTACCACAGCAATGACAATTTAAATCAACATACAAAGTAAGAGTTTCTGTGAAGAAGCTCTACAGTTACGTACAGGGAGTTGTGCAACATAAAGTTTTTCATTTCCGCCTGAATCTTAACCGTATTACTAACAAGAGGTATCGTGTAGAACTGTGAGCTCATGTATCTGACTAGTTTTTGGATTATAGTTAACTTCTTGAAGCTAGCTTTTGGTCCTATTTATTGCTGGTACACTTGTCTATTTCTTGACAAAATAAGAACTTTCGTCATAGGAAAGGAACATACACTGACTGAAAGAAATCGCAATTAATTTAGGGTGATGAAATTTTGGGTATACATTTGTATACGTAAAAAATGTAAATGATTATCATTCCCAGAACACAGGTTGACATAAGTGCGAGATAAGACACTGCAAATGTGAGATGCTGGTACATTAATAGCTTACCATTGCAAATATGAAATTCTGGTACATTAATAACCGTTGTAACCGCCACAATGTTGAACGTAAGTATGCAAATGTGCTTGCATTGTGTCGTACAGGTGCCGGATGTCAGTTTGTGGGACGGAGTTCAATGCCTGTCGCACTTGGTCGGTCAGTACAGGGACGATTAATGCAGTTTGTGGGTGACGCTGGATTTGTACAGATCTGGTGATCCGGCAGGCCAAGGCAACATATCGACAGTCTGTAGAGCACATTGCGTTAAAACAACGTTACATTGGGCGAGCGTTATGCTGTTGGAAAACACCTCCTCGAATGCTGTCCATGAATGGCAGCATATCTGTCGAATCACTAGAATGACGTACGGTCTTACAGAGTGTGTGGGATACCAACGAGAGTGCTCCTGCTGTCATAAAAAAACCGCACTCCAGACCATAGCTCCGGGTGTAGGTCCAATGTGTCTAGCACGCAGACAGGTTGGTTACATGCTCTGAACTGACCTCCTTCTAACCAACACTGGCACGTTGGCAGATTCAGTTTTCATCATAAAACGCAGCAGACATCCACGCTGCCCTCCAGTGAGCTCTCGCTCGACACCACTGAAGCCGCAAATGGCAGTGGTTTGCGGTCAGTGTAATGCACGCCACAGGGTGTCTGTCTCAGAGCTGTCCTTGAAGTAACCGATTTTTAACAGTTCGTTGTGTCACTGTGGTGCAAACTGCAGATGCAATACGATGACCTTCCCTCTCGGTAGCGTGACGTGGCGACCGTACACTCTTGCAACCACCGCTGCCAGCAATCATGTGCAGTGGCTATATTTCTGCCAAGTCTTTCCGCGGGATCGCCTCGTTAAAACTCAATAAGGCGTTGATAATGGCGTCTTTGTCACCTTAAAGGCATGCTTGACTAACTGCAACTCACCACCTCCAATCTCAAAGGTAACTTACGCTCACGACCGTTACAGAATGTATTTAAAAGAAACCTGACATGTATCCTCATAGCGGGGTTACTAGCGCCACTCTTACGCGACAGGTGCGAAATGCAAGTAGACGTCATCTTTCAGATGTACAAACGTGCATACCAACTGTCATTTATGTCGCAAAACTCATTTTGTTTGTTGCTATTTGTTTCCGTCAGTGCATACATACTGGGTGGTCAGGAACAGTCTGGTAAGCTTGTAGAGGTGTTGCATGGTTGGTTGTGCTAATAAATAATTAATAAGAACAAAACAGATACGATGCAGCATTTCCAATTTAATTGACATTAACGTTAGTCAATCATGTCGTGGCGCGCAAATTCAAGCACTTGGACACGCTAAAATGCGGTTATGTACAGGCATCTGGTTGTGTGAGCTACCACTTCTTCAAATGCTCATTACCAGTTAAAATAAGCCTTTTTATGATGTCGTTAATTTAAGATAGGTGCACAACGTTGACGTTTGTTTGGTACAAGGAAGCCAAATGAAGAATACGTTTGGCAACACTGTCCCTGGGAGGCTGCTTGAAATTCTGCACAGAACGGCCTGTTCGGCTAACTTAAGTGCTAGTTAAATCGGAAACGGTGCAAAGTATAGAATTTCTTTTCTTAACAATTACTTCTTAGCAGAACCTACTCTGCAACTTCGTTATAAGCTTTTCAGACTGTTTCTGACCACCAAGCATCTGTGTAGGAAGTTTATTTTAACTTGGAAGAACTACATATCTCAAAGAACACGCATCATATTAAAAATGTTCCAGATGAGAATTTGATATTTTCGTAATATTTCCAAAAGGTGTATCTGTCTGTGCTAAATCTGGTGTAATAGATAGACGACGTAGTGACTTGTACGTTGTTACACTTATAGCTGCTGGAGGCCATTAATGGCAATCCAAGACAGGAAATCAGAGACACATGGCAGAGAGCAGGCGAAAGTGGTAGTGTTTAGTTTATTGGGGCTAAATGGTAGCACTAGATCCCTGCAAATAGTACACGTTCTGGGCAGCTATCCCAGGAGAGAAGTTTCACTTCAGTGAATTAACTGGCAACTCATCCACCGCCTAGACACTGTTGTAAAACGTCTCAGTAGAAGATGGTCAGGAAATGGCACGTCTCAGCAGGGGCAGCAGGCTCCTGAGAACTACAGCGTCAGTGGCATAGACAGGTTAGAGTGCTGCTGCAGCAGTCCCCACTCACAGGGCTGAGGGTGGGGCCGAGTGATGTAAAACACTGTTTATGCTGACCATAATATGGGTGGCAGTGACGTTAATCTATCACAATTGGAGTTTGATAATGTCATGTCCGGAAGCATCTGTACCTACCGTCTTGGAGAAGAGAGGAAATGTAAACATAGTTGGCCAGGGGCGCCCTGGAGGTGCAAAGTGACTCATAAGAGTATCCAAACCTTGTTAGGTGTTGGTGGATTGGTGGGTCGACTATAGGGACGAGGATTCTTTAAAATCCCATGTTTTTGTATTGAGAGAGAGTTCTGAGTTAGATGGTTGGGGCGTTCATTCCGTGTCGCTTGTTGCGAACATTGGTAAGCTCCGCCATGTCTGTTTTTCACACTTGGAGTGCTGCTCTCAAGTTTGTACTTAACACGCTGTTAGTTCTCTCTACTTCTGTTTTAGCATTCACCCCTGTGGGTTCAAAGACTGATTTCTATTGTAGAGCCAGTTGACTCCAATGGCCAGCCTAAGTGGCCGAGCGGTTCTAGGAGCTTCAGTCTGGAACCGCGCGACCGCGTGGATGTGTGTGATGTCCTTAGGTTAGTTAGGTTTAAGTAGTTCTAAGTTCTAGGGGACTAATGACCTCAGAAGTTAAGTCCCATAGTGCTCAGAGCCATGTGAACCATTTTTGCCTCCAATGTTTTTTCTAATGTTAAGAATTAACCTTCAGTGTAGTAGTTAGTCTGATCGCTAATAAATAGTATTAATCAAACTCCTGAATACCTTGAGTCTCCCGCTGCATGCATCCTGTTGGGGCCGGCCGCGGTGGTCTCGCGGTTCTAGGCGCGCAGTCCGGAACCGCGCGACTGCTACGGTCGCAGGTTCGAATCCTGCCTCGGGCATGGATGTGTGTGATGTCCTTAGGTTAGTTAGGTTTAAGTAGTTCTAAGTTCTAGGGGACTGATGACCTCAGATGTTAAGTCTCATAGTGCTCAGAGCCATTTGAACCATTTGAACCATCCTGTTGGGTCCCAAAATCTGTGCTTGAGAGTAGGTGCCCTGTGAGAGTGTTCGCCACTCATCGACTCATGGAACTGCGTTCACTGGAAATTTGTCTTTCTGCATTTGATCCTCACCACTCAGAAATAGCAAACTGACTTCAAACTCCCTGTCTTCCCTTTGCCCTATAGGCAAACATTTCCTGATGCCAGGTGTGGGGCATTTCCTTAACGATTTTTGAAACAAATAGGGGCTTTGCACATACTCAGCCCAAAGTCATGACTGGGTTAGTGGTTTTGACACTCGCGCTCCAGTGAGGACAGACGGAGCGCAAAGAGTAAAAGGAACATGCAGAGGTAAGGAGATCGATTCCTGATGAGGGAAGAAGCGACCAGGACAGCCCTGTCTACACGACTTCATGACAATTCGGGGTTTGCGGGAACCGCCGGGAGACCACATGACAGAGCTGGGAGTATAGTGCAGGGACAACAACCGGGGCTGCGACACACGGCGACAGTGCGTACTAGTGGCAGAGGGCACGTGGGGCCTTTGTGAGATTCAGTGGCAGGCCAGCAAGGAGATGGCAGGTGGCAGCAGGCAACGGCCCGGCACAGCACAGCTGAGGGCAACGCGACATCACGGACTTCGTGTGGCCACATTCCGGTTGGCTCTGATCGACTCGTCTCAGCTCAGCTCAGCTCAGCTCAGCTCACCACAGCACCCCGCTTTCACCAGTAATGCTGTGTCATCTCACCTGTGCACTTGATATCAGCAGACAGAAGTAAGTCATGGCCTCATCTAACAATGCAGTTGCCAATGGTGGAGCAGTAGTACCTAACATTAGTATCAGTGATGCTCTTAAACTCATTCCTCAGGGTTTCGAAGGTACCAAATCTCGATTAAATATATTAATAATGTAGAATACATTACGGGAAGCAGACAATTCAATATTGTTAAAATTCGTGAAAACTCATATTCAGGGTCGTGAATGAAGTAAAATGCTTGTGTGTGAATTATCTTCCACGTGGAAAGAGCCGAGCGGTTCTAGGCACTGCAGTCTGTAATCGCGCGACTGCTCCGGTCGCAGGTTCGAATCCTGCCTCGGGCATGGATGTGTGTGATGTCCGTAGGTTAGATAGGTTTACGTAGTTCTAAGTTCTAGGGGACTGATAACCTCAGAAGTTAAGTCCCATAGTGCGCAGAGCCATTTCGAACGTGGAAAGAAAAAGAAATATTTTGTTGGAAAATTACACATGTAAGCAGGCTTTGGCTTACTATGCCTGTAAAATGTTTTCTATTAGGCAATAAAAGGGAAAATAGATCGCAGACTGTGCCAGCAAAGTACATTCACTTGAACAGCAGTTTCATGAAGCTTCCAATAGTGCAATGCCAGCATCATAACTGGCGGGATCTTTGTCATTAGAATGAAAATTGAGAAGGGCAGTATGCATTCACAGCATCTATGACGAGTACATAAACAATTGTGCATGTAAGAGGCTGTTAAAGTAGCATTGATGTAAGGGTCAGCACATATGTCCACCAAGAAAAAAGGATTTGGTGATAGGTCGTCAGGAAAGATGGGAAGGTCATCCTTAAGTGTTCTTCATGTGGGCATCTAGGGCATACATCTAATGATTGCAGAAATAATGTTAAGAGTAAAACATGTGGCAAATCAGGGCATGTAACTTGAGACTGCCGACTTGAGAAGAGTATTCGCAAATTAGCGTTGGCTCAAGCGAGTTCAGAGTTAGAGGCGCCAATGACAGTGCGGTGCAAAAGCTGAAATTATTAGATCATAGAGGTCCTTATAAGAACCCGAATCCAATTGTGTCTTTCGTATGTTAAAGGCCAGGTCACATGGCTAGAGAGTGTGCTGCTATGCAGGATATTCTGTGAAAAATAAGAAGAGGGGAAACAAAATAAAAGTATAAGATTTCAGTCACCTTACACTGAATTGGAAAAAGTATTTGAAGTCGACTGTGAAAGTAAAACTGAGTTTGTAGAAATGAATTGCCCACAGAGCACAGAAGGTCCATTAAAATTGCTTCTAGATAATGTAGCACAAATTAGCTTGTTCAATATGATATGCGAACCCAGGTCGGGTATAGACCTAAAGAAAATATAAAGATTAAAGGTATGACAAATACGGTCATACATACATAGGGGACGGCAGTTTTAGATCTTGGAATAGATCAGGAAGTAAGACTGAAACCTAAATTTTATATGGTATAAGGGGAATTGGATATTCACGACGCTGGTTTAATTTTTAGAGACTTCTTTACGAAGCGTAGTGCAGTAACTGATTATGCCAAGGAAACCCTGTGGATTCGGAGTAGGCTCATTAAACTGTTTATAGAGACTGAAGCGCAGTGTGAAAGTACACAGGGGCGGGGGCTTAGAAAGCCACAAAGAGATATGGAAACTGCATCGTGTGAATGCAGTGGAGTTCAAAGTTCTCCGAGCTGTTGAGAGGGGCCCGTAAACAACAGTCCACCAAAGAAATAGCGAACTAAAAAAAGTGCCGGTAGACAGACGTGTTACCGATGAGAAACAGACACTACAGAGCGTAAGGAAGGCTAATTGGCTAAAACAAAGTTGAATACTTGTGAGGTGGGGATTTTCAGGATCAAGGTTCTAGACACTAGCCTAAGAGAAGGCACTGTCAAGAAACAAAAGCTTGCAGAAAGGCGTGTTCTTACCAGACGTGCTGGTGAGGGCACGAAAAAGCTCTTGCTTAATTACAATGTTAAATACACGAGAAGTAGCGTTTCTATGGAGATTCCCCGCATTGAGGTAGAAGTAGTCCCGCCATTTAACCCAAGTCTGAAGCAGACTGCGCCGAGGATAGTGAAGGTCCCGAGTGAGGAAAAATCAAGGATCAGTTTATTAGAAGAAAACTTGTGGGTAGTTCACTTAAATGCCGCAGAAAAACCATCCATAATCGACGTGTGTTTTGCATATAATTATATCATTTTCCAGGGGATCATTTGACATACACATACACAATTTGGCATAAAATAAAACAGACCCCGAAGCAGAGGCATGAGTAGTTTGCTCTCGTCCTTACAGAAAACCAGTTGCTCAAACAGAACCGTTACAAAAAGAAGTATATCAGATGTTCGATGATGATATGATAGTACCTTCAACAAGCGCCTCTGATTTCTCTCTTACTCTTGATTCTCAAAAAGATGGATGTGTCTGGTAAAAGGAAATGATTACACAAAACTAAATGGCATTACTGTCAACACAGTCTTCCCACTTCCAGGTATAGATAAATATTCGGACGGAATGTGTAAAGCAAAATATTTTTCAACACTTGATTTGGCTATCAGGTGTTACTAGATGTAACAGGTTTTAATACACCATACGTCCATTATACATACAAAAGTATGCCAATAGGACATTGTTCTCCACCCTCAACATTCCAAAAATTAACGATTTCGGTTCTAATAGCTTGACACGGTGAAAGCATATTTATTTCAGTTATTATCGGTTTTCTGTATTGATCTTACTTCAATTTAATTAAAGAGAATTGTGCACCAGATATGTTTATTTATTTAGACGACACCGTAATTTTTGCCCATCGCTGGAAGAGCACAGTACCATATTGGGCGAGGCTTTCGAGAGGCTAAGGCAACATAATTTGGAGTTGCAGGCAGATTAATGTGAATTTTTAAGGAAGGAGGTCACATGCATGAAAAATATCTTAACCGAAGACGGGTTAAAATCAGACCCAAAAATACTGAAAGCATCAGAGGATTACCCCAGCCCAGTACAAAGAAAGCATTAAAAAGTTTCCTCGGATTAGCCGGGTACTACAGAAGCCTCCTAAGTGAGATTAGTAGAGTGGCAGAACCACTGAATGAGTTGTTAAAAAAAGGTGTTATGTATGAACGAGATGTCAAGCAAGAAGAAGTGTTCCAAGAACTAAAACAAAAGCTACTCAATATCCCTATATTACAGCACTCAGATTTTTCCAAAAAGTTTATAATCACTAGTGACGTGAGCCAGGACGCTATTGGCTCAGTTCTTCTCCAATGTTGGTTCAAATGGCTCTGAGCACTATGGGACTTATGAGGTCATGAGTCCCCTAGAACCTAGAACTACTTAAACCTAACTAACCTAAGGACATCACACACATCCATGCCCGAGGCACGATTCGAACCTGCGACCGTAGCAGTAGCACGGTTCTGGACTAAGGGCCTAGCACCGCTCTGCCACAGTGGCCGGCTAACTGAGTGAGAGTTATTGGCAGTAGTTTAGGTGACCAGACATTTGAGACCATAAGGTTTTGGTCACAGCTCATAAACCATTGCAATGGGTTGAAGATATTAGCGATGCGTCCTCACGCTTTGTGAAGTTCAGATGAAATTAGAGGATTATGAAATTGTTTACAAGAAAGGCAAGAACAACTGTATAGAGGATGCATTGTCGAGGATAAGGGAAGTACAGTCTGCTGCCGAAACGGGGGCAATTATAGTCGAGGAAGACGAAAAGCAGGAGGTAACTGCTGAAGAAAAGTCGGAAATTTTGTGGTAGTCCCATGACGCAACCGTAGTTGGTCATAAAGGGAACGTAAGAAGTCCCGATCGAATCAGGAAATACCGAAGGTGGTCCAGTATGAAGAAGGATATCGAAGACTACATTAGAAAATGAGCTAGTTATCAAAAAAACAAAATAATACAAAAGAAGACAAAAATGCCGTTGGTTATAACACCAACACCAGAAGGAGCACTTGATAGGTGTGATATGGATATTGTCGGTCCACTGGTGGCAACAGACAGACATAATAGATATATACTAACATTCCAGAATATTCTAAATTGCAGCGAAACCGATAGAAAAGCAGGACGCAGATACAGTAGCTGGTGTCCCAGTGCAAAGAATAATTCTGAGATTTGGGATAACCTCAGTAATACCCAGTGACAACGGTCACAATTTTTTGAGCGACACACTAAAGGGAGTGCGCAGATTATTAAGGGTTGGTAGGGTACAGATATCCTGTTACCATCCCCAATCGAGCGGAGCATTGAAACTATAATAGAATTACTGAGAGCCACGAATTATACGCATGAGATATTTTTGGGTAGAGGATGTAACATATTGGGTATATTGCAGGAAGACCCTGCAAGGTTTACTTATAATTATGATAATTATATTCTCGAATTAAAAGTGAGAAGTGGCACGCCACTATTTCACTTTAACTACATTGTTGGCCAGATTAACATTTGTATTTTAGGTCATGATGTCGTTATTCCCCAGTACTGCATTTGCTGTTTATGGTTTAAGGCTTTTGTACATGGAGAAATTGCGGGAAAAATACTATTATAACTGTATTTGTAACATGCAGATAAACTTTTACCTGAGTGGCCATAGTGGAGGTGGACAGAGAAGAGGGAGAGAGAAGAAATGGGGGGGGGGGGGGGGCACAAATGCTGAGTGCAGCGCCCTGGCTGTGTGAGTGCTTCTGGGAAGCTACGCTCAGTAGAATGAAATTTCCATTCTGCAGCGGATTATGCGCTGACATGAAACTTTCTGGTAGTTGAAAACTGTGTGTCAGTCCGAGACTTGAACTTGGGACCTTTGCCTTTCGTGGGCAAGTGCTCTACCATCTGAGCTACCCAAGCATGACTCAGGCACCGTCCTCACAGTTTTACTTCTGCCAGTACCTCGTCTCCTAGCTTCCAAACTTTACAGAAGCTCTCCTGGGAACCCTGCAGAACTAGCACTTCTGAAATAATGGATATTGCGGAGACATGGCTTAGCCACAGCCTAGGGGATGTATCCGGAATGATATTTTCACTCTGCAGCGGATTGTGCGCTGATATGAAACTTCCTGACAGATTAAAACTGTGTGCCGGACCGAGACTCAAACTCGAAACCTTTGCCTTTTGCAGGCAAGTGCTCTACCATCTGAGCTACCCAAGCATGACTCACGCTCCGTCCTCACAGCTTTACAAAGCCATGTCTCCGCAATATCCTTTATTTCAGGAGTGCTAGGTCTGCACGGTTCGCAGGAGAGCTTCTGTAAAGTTTGGAAGGTAGGAGACGAGGTACTGGCAGAAATAAAGCTGTGAGGACGGGGCGTGAGTCGTGCTTGGGTAGCTCAGTTGGTAGAGCACTTGCCCGCGAAAGGCAAATGTCCCGGGTTCGAGTCTCGGTCCGGCACACAGTTTTAATCTACCAGAAAGTTTCAGCGCTCAGTAGATTTACTTGCCGAGGGCCTCCTGACTGACGATCTCTCCTACTTCCACTTAGGGTCAGACAGAGGGGTGCCAGTTCAAAAATTTTTACTTGGGCCAAGCGGCAGTCCGTTGTGAAGACGGCCAGATGGCTGAAATTGGGTTGACAAAGCCATTGAAGAGAGAGGGCTGTAAATTGAGCTTTTGTGCAAACAGTGGGAAGGTCATAACACTACATGCAGTCTCATGTTAGAAGGTGAGACCATACGGGCAGAGTGGATAAACATATACCAGGTGTAAAAATATGAAACCGGAATTTTGTTGCAATAATTACACGTCTGTTGTTTGAAACTGATAAACAGTATTTTATTAAAAATAATCTCCATTGTTATTTACACATTTCTCCCACCTCTCCGACAGGCTATGAAAGCCATTCCAAAAAGTCATTCTTCTTTTGTACCAAACCCTGGAATCGGGCGATTGCTACGGTCGCAGGTTCGAATCCTGCCTCGGGCATGGATGTGTGTGACGTCCTTAGGTTAGTTAGGTTTAAGTAGTTCTAAGTTCTAGGGGACTGATGACCTCAGAAGTTAAGTCCCATAGTGCTCAGAGCCATTTGAATCATTTGTACCAAACCAGTCAACGAGCTATTTTCGTACATTTTCATTGAAGCGTTGTTCAGCGGGAGCAGTGTTGCAAAAGGATGATAATCGGACGGAGCCCAGTGTGGAGAATAACCGCATGCCCTAGTATTTCCCAACTGAACGTCTCGATTGTTTCCCTGACCCATTTTGCTGTGTGGTGGGGCGTTACCTTGGAGCAATATGACTTCGTGTTGCCTTTTTCCATATTACGGTGGTTTTTCACGTAATGATCGATTTACATCGATTATACTCTGTAGGTAGCGATCATTGTTAACCGTTTCACCAGTTTTCAACAGCTTATAACACATGGGTACCCGTGGTCTAGGGGTAGCCGGCACGGTAGCTCAGCGTGTTCGGTCAGAGGGCTAGGTGCCATCTGTAATAAAAAAACTGAGTTAATGGATCAAAAACGAACTGAAACGGGTGTCTTTCGACATCCTCCCAGAGCAGATACAACGAACAAAAACGAACAAAATGAGATTTAAAAAAAGGGGGGGGTAGCGTCTTTGATTCATAATCAAAACGTCTTCGGTCCCGGGTTCGATCCCCGCCACTGCCTAAATTTTGATAAATAATCAGCATTGGCGGCCGAAGACCTCCGGCATAAGAAGTCAGCCTCATTCTGCCAACGGCCTTGTCAAAGAGGGCGGAGGAGCGGATAGAGGTTCAGGGCACTCTCTTGTCCTAGGGGTGGGAAATTGCCCCTAAAGGCGGAAGAATCAGCAATGATCAACGACATGAGGATGCAGAAGGCAATGGAAACCACTGCATTAAAGACACGTAACGTGTATCCACAGGACATGTGGCCTGTAATTGAAGAAGTGTCATGATGATCTCTCCATTGGCAAAATATTCCGGAATAGTCCCCGATTCGGATCTCCGGGAGGGGGGAGGTTACCATGAGAAAAAGATTGAATAATCTACGAAAGGATAACGTTTTACGAGTCGGGGCGTGGAATGTCAGAAGCTTGAACGTGGTAGGGAAACTAGAAAACCTGAAAAGGGAAATGCAAAGGCACAATCTAGATATAGTAGGGGTCAGTGAAGTGAAGTGGAAGGAAGACAAGGATTTCTGGTCAGATGAGTATCGGGTAATATCAAAAGCAGCAGAAAATGGTATAACAGGTGTAGGATTCGTTATGAATAGGAAGGTAGGGCAGAGGGTGTGTTACTGTGAACAGTTCAGTGACCGGGTTATTCTGATCAGAATCGACAGCAGACCAACTCCGACAACGATAGTTCAGGTATACATGCCGACGTCGCAAGCTGAAGATGAACAGATAGAGAAAGTGTATGAGGATATTGAAAGAGTTATGCAGTATGTAAAGGGGGACGAAAATCTAATAGTCATGGGCGACTGGAATGCAGTTGTAAGCAAAGGAGTAGAAGAAAAGGTTACAGGAGAATATGGGCTTGGGACAAGGAATGAAAGAGGAGAAAGACTAATTGAGTTCTGTAACAAGTTTCAGCTAGTAATAGCGAATACCCTGTTCAAGAATCACAAGAGGAGGAGGTATACTTGGAAAAGGCCGGGAGATACGAGAAGATTTCAATTAGATTACATCATGGTCAGACAGAGATTCCGAAATCAGATACTGGATTGTAAGGCGTACCCAGGAGCAGATATAGACTCAGATCACAATATAGTAGTGAAGAAGAGTAGGCTGAAGTTCAAGACATTAGTCAGGAAGAATCAATAAGCAAAGAAGTGGGATACGGAAGTACTAAGGAATGACGAGATACGTTTGAAGTTCTCTAACGCTATAGATACAGCAATAAGTAATAGCGCAGTAGGCAGTACAGTTGAAGAGGAATGGACATCTGTAAAAAGGGGCATCACAAAAGTTGGGAAGGAAAACATAGGTACAAAGAAGGTAGCTGCGAAGAAACCATGGGTAACAGAAGAAATACTTCAGTTGATTGATGAAAGGAGGAAGTACAAACATGTTCCGGGAAAATCAGGAATACAGAAATACAAGCCGCTGAGGAATGAAATAAATAGGAAGGGCAGGGAAGCTAAGACGAAATGGCTGCAGGAAAAATGTGAAGACGCCGAAATAGGTATGACCGTCGGAAGGACAGACTCAGCATACAGGAAAGTCAAAACAACCTTTGGTGACACTAAAAGCAACGGTGGTAACATTAAGAGTGCAACGGGAATTCCACTGTTAAATGCAGAGGAGAGAGCAGATAGGTGGAAAGAATACATTGAAAGCCTCTATGAGGGTGAAGATATGTCTGATGTGATAGAAGAAGAAACAGGAGTCGATTTAGAAGAGATAGGGGATCCAGTATTAGAATCGGAATTTAAAAGAGCTTTAGAGGACTTACGGTCAAATAAGGCAGAAGGGATAGATAACATTCCATCAGAATTTCTAAAATCATTGGAGGAAGTGGCAACAAAACGACTATTCACGTTGGTGTGTAGAATATATGAGTCTGGCGATATACCATCTGACTTTCGGAAAAGCATCATCCACACAATTCCGAAGACGGCAAGAGCTGGCAAGTGCGAGAATTATCGCACAATCAGCTTAACAGCTCCTGCATCGAAGCTGCTTACAAGAATAATATACAGAAGAATGGAAAAGAAAATTGAGAATGCGCTAGGTGACGATCAGTTTGGCTTTAGGAAAAGTAAAGGGACGACAGAGGCAATTCTGACGTTACGGCTAATAACGGAAGCAAGGCTAAAGAAAAATCAAGACACTTTCATAGGATTTGTCGACCTGGAAAAAGCGTTCGACAATATAAAATGGTGCAAGCTGTTCGAGATTCTGAAAAAAGTAGGGGTAAGTTATAGGGAGAGACGGGTCATATACAATATGTACAACAACCAAGAGGGAATAATAAGAGTGGACGATCAAGAACGAAGTGCTCGTGTTAAGAAGGGTGTAAGACAAGGCTGTAGCCTTTCGCCCCTACTCTTCAATCTGTACATCGAGGAAGCAATGGTGGAAATAAAAGAAAGGTTCAGGAATGGAATTAAAATACAAGGTGAACGGATATCAATGATACGATTCGCTGATAACATTGCTATCCTGAGTGAAAGTGAAGAAGAATTAAATGATCTGCTGAACGGAATGAACAGTCTAATGAGTACACAGTATGGTTTGAAAGTAAATCGGAGAGAGACGAAGGTAATGAGAAGTAGTAGAAATGAGAACAGCGAGAAACTTAACATCAGGATTGATGGTCACGAAGTCAAGGAAGTTAAGGAATTCTGCTACCTAGGCAGTAAAATAACCAATGACGGACGGAGCAAGGAGGACATCAAAAGCAGACTCGCTATGGCAAAAAAGGCATTTCTGCCCAAGAGAAGTCTACTAATATCAAATAATGGCCGTTATTTGATGAAGAAATTTCTGAGGATGTACGTCTGGAGTACAGCATTGTACGGTAGTGAAACATGGACTGTGGGAAAACCAGAACAGAAGAGAATCGAAGCATTTGAGATGTGGTGCTATAGACGAATGTTGAAAATTAGGTAGATTGATAAGGTAAGGAATGAGGAGGTTCTACGCAGAATCGGAGAGGAAAGGAATATGTGGAAAACACTGATAAAGATAAGGGACAGGATGATAGGACATCTGCTAAGACATGAGGAATGACTTCCATGGTACTAGAGGGAGCTGTAGAGGGCAGAAACTGTAGAGGAAGACAGAGATTGGAATACGTCAAGCAAATAATTGAGGACGTAGGTTGCAAGTGCTACTCTGAGATGAAGAGGTTAGCACAGAAAAGGAATTCGTGGCGGGCCGCATCAAACCAGTCAGTAGACTGATGATCAAAAAAAAAAGAAAAGCCTTGAAAGACCTCTCGCGGGGAACCAGTGTACCAATGACATTTTTGTCGCACACGAAAGTTGGAGAAAGGATGGTATAACCAATACGCTGGACGCAGCTAATATGTCTGAGCCTGTGGCTAAAGACTGTCGTTTCTATACTATTTATTCATGTGACTTTGCCAACTTAAACTTCTCGTTTGATTATTATTTAACGATGCTCTCCAGATTTTGGTGTGACAGCTGTTAGGAATCTAGCATTTACATAGCTACAGTAGGGCTGACGCAGTAAGTGCTTGGTACGTTATTCGTAGACCGTCATTTAATTCACGTGAAAAGCGTGAAAAGACTACTTGGGCGGCACTGGTTCTCTCTTCTACGTCTTCGCTGAAATTGCACCGCTGGGAGAGAATATTTCAAACGAGGGAGAACTGATCTATCTGTTCCAAAAGTTTACCAAAGGTACTGATGTCATCGTTTGGGAAATTAGATACAGGAGCAGTTGGGGGGGGGGGGGCTTTTAGTTTCCTAGATGTTCACAGCCAGGACCAGTCACTCAGTAGCGTTTTGAAAACAAATGACCGTTTATTTAAGCATTCGAAGTTCAAGACCTGCAGAAGGATTGCCGTTCGCATACTGCGCCTGTCTAGCTCGGATGACGTCGGTTAATCTTTTAGACTGTAGTCTGGCGTGATTAAGAAGTCCCATACGATATCAGGATCTATTTTCCAAGGATTTCTTGCTTGCAGAACATTCTTGAGACGACAAGGACGTTCAGTACAGAGCAAAGTGCGCTCTCTTGTTTTATCATTTTTACCCCATCTGATGAAAAGTGTTCGGACACCCTATGCAATGTGGAACTGACCACTAGACGTCACGTGAGGCAGAACCGCCGATGTAGTAGTAGGTGGGGAACATTGCTTTGTCTATAGAGAGGTGGTAATAGCAGAATGCTTCTGTCAGTAGAACTCAAGTGACTTCGAACGTGGGCCAATCACTGGCTGTCACGCGAATAAAAATTCCAATAGGGATCTTCCAACACTGCTGCAGCTGCCCACATCGGTTGTTGGTGATGTGACTGTGAAGTGAAGACGTAAAGCAACAACCACCGTTAAAGGAACAGCAGGCATACCTCATGGAGTGTAAATGTCGATCAATGTGTTGGTTGGTTGTAAAAAATCACCCGAAATCGGCGAAGGAATAACTCGTGAGTTCCAAAGACTTACCATGTGTTCAGCTAGCGTAACGACCGTGCGTGGGCAGTTAAAAAGTAAAATCTTTCTAAAGCCAAGATCGCATAAAAATTTCCTTATTTACAAACAACCGGTTTCGACAAACTATGCTGTCATCTTCAGGTCTTCAAAGATTTTTGTTACTAAATGTACTAATTTTGAGTTGGATTTCCCACCAAGTTATCACGTAGATAGACTGTAGCACTTTATATAAAGGTTTAAAATAAGTAAAACAATTCAAATCAAAAAGCAGTCTGTGAACATGGCCACGGCATATGGACCCTATTAATGCCCACTGATAAGTGTCAGGTTACTTTTGAGTAAATAGTGTATGACTCTAACATATCGTATAGATGCAGTATTTGACTAACCACACCACCACCCAGAATCTATTATTTTCAGGGAAAAGACAAGGGAAGGAAAGCAGGTCAAAATATGGCTTGGCTGGCAATGGATCGTAATATTCTATTTAAGTATTACGTCATTGTACATGTAATTGAGGAAGTACCCCTGTTGGTTCAGAGTGCTGTTCCGTATTACTTCTTCGTCTGCACAATTTCATTACTCTGTGCATTTCACGGATACCCTTCAGCAAAGTTAATTTAGTAATGGTGCCAGAGCACAGGCGGCGACGTCTGAAACCCAGAGAGGAAAAAAAAGAAGCACCACCGGTTTTTAGCGACGCTGAGAGCAGTTATTCTGTTCGGAGGAAAAGGGCGGGCAGAAAAAAAAAGTATCTTTTTGAGTGGAATGGGAGTCGGTGCCCTCACGACCTGGCTTTATTGGCCGTCGGACCTCTGACAGCGCCTCCGAGCCCTGCGCGTGGTAGAGTGTACGCACATGCGTATGTGTGTGTGTGTGTGTGTGTGTGTGCGTGCGTACCAGGGCCGCGTGGTTTACATTAATGAGTAGCGCTGCGGACGTTTACTCGGTCCGCCCGAACGGACGGTCGCTTCTATTCAGCGCTCTGTATCTTTACACAGTGCTCCTCGGGCAGGCGCCGTGTGTGTGTCATTGTGTGTGTGTATGTGTGTGTGTGTGTGTGTGTGTGTGTGTGTCGCCGCACGGGCCACTGAACACAGTGCCTGCAGCGCCTGTGAGGGAGAAAACTGCGGTAGCACCAGAGCCGGCGCCACAGGCGGTGGCGTTGCTGGCTGGCGTTGGTTTATTGCAGAGTGGCGGGCGGCGCGGCGGCCGTCTGATCCCGGCAGTGCGGGATGCGGGCGCGGGGGCGCGCTTTCCAGACCTTGTTTGCTCCCGTCTGGTCCGCACCGGGCGGCGCCGCTGCACAGTAAATACACGAGCTGGAGCCGGGCCACCGAGGAAAGGCGGTGCTGTGTCCTCCTCGTCTCTGTACCGCGACACACACACACACACACACACACACACACACACGCACACGCACATAAAACGCTGACCTATTTTCGTAGCGCCGGCTCAGACACATCTACATCCGTGCATCGCCGGCCAGCTTACGGTGTGTGACAGAGGGTACTGTCGCTCCCCCCACCCTTTCGTGTTCCAGCCGCGAACGGGGCCCAGGTAGCTTTGCTGTTGCTAAGCCTCCACGTAAGCTCGAATTTGTTTAACGTGCGTCACGAGGACGTCCGGGACGCGTGTAACCACTGCACGATTAACTGAGGGCGACTTAACACCGCTTCAGTTCGCTAAATAACAAGAATCCACTTGTTATACAAACTGCATTCAGACTATTCCAACTGCTGAGTGAGATTTATGGAACAGTGGAAGTAACCTCTGACGTCAAGAAAAGTATAAGAATTTCAGTTCTAAATAAGGCGATTGCCGCAGGTGTAAATGCTCAAATGGTTCAAGTGGCTCTGAGTACTATGGGACTTAACATCTGAAGTCATCAGTCGCCTAGACTTAGAACTACTTAAACCTAACTAACCTAAGGACATCACACACATCCATGGCCGAGGCAAGATTGCCAGCCTGTGTAGCCGAGCGGTTCTAGGCGCTTCAGTCTGGAACCGCAGGACCGCTACGGTCGCAGGTTCGAAATCTGCCTCAGGCATGGATGTGTGTGATGTCCTTAGGTTAGTTAGGTTTAAGTAGTTCTAAGTTCTAGGGGATTGATGACCTCAGATGTTAAGTACCATAGTACTCAGAGCCATTTTGAACCGAGGCAGGATTCGAACCCGCGACCGCAGCAGCAGCAGTGCTGTTCCGGACTGAAGGGCCTAGAACCACTCGTCCACAGCGGCCGGCTGTGTAAATGCTACCGAACCAATGTGTCAAGTCGTAACTTTCCTATACCTAAATCTGCGCACACGTAAGCTACCATAAGATGCATGCCGAGGGTACCCTGTTCTTTCATTAATCATTTTATTGATAAGGGAAATAAAGGGGTGGGTGAAAACTGTAGAAAAACGGCGGGGAATGCTTGGATGAACAGGAAAGTACAGATGGTAGCCAAGCCTCAGGTTGCGCTACTGTATTTCGCCGTAAACGGCACCTCTGCCATATCCTCAACACGTTCCAAGTGGCAGTCGTGAACAGAACAGTGTTCTGTGGAGTTGTGAGTGCATTAAGTCGGAGCTCAGTCGATTCGGATTAAAGATGTGTGTAAGACAGGGATGTAGTCTTTCATCTCTACTGTTCAATCTGTACATCGATGAAGCAATGATGGAAATAAAAGAAAAGTTCAGGAGTGGGATTAAAATTCAAGGTGAAAGGATGTCAATGATACTAGTCGCTGATGGCAATGCCACACTTAGAGAAAGTGAAGAATTACAGGATCTGCTGAATGAAACGAACAGCCTAATGAGTACAGAATATGGACTGAGAGTAAATCGAAGAAAGACGAAAGTAATGAGAAGTAGCAGAAATGAGAACAGCGAGAAAGTGACCGTCAGCATTGATGGTCGTGAAGTAGATGAAGTTAATGAATTCTGGTATATAGGCAACAAATTAACCCATGGCGGATGGAGCAAAGAGGACATCAAAAGCATGCTAGCACTGTCAAAAAGGCATTTCTGGCCATGAACAGTCTTCTAGCATCAAAAACACTCTGTCTACAGGCCGCAAGTGGCCCATCGGGACCATCTGACCGCCGTGTCATCCTCAGAAGAGGATGCGGATGGGAGGGTCGTGGTGTCAGCACACCGCTCTCCCGGTCGTTATGATGGTATTCTTGACCGAAGCCTCTACTATTCGGTCGAGTAGCTCCTCAATTGGTATCACGAGGCTAAGTGCACCCCCAAAATGGCAACAGCGCATGGCGGCCTGGATGGTCACCCATCCAAGTTCCGACCACGCCCGACAGCGCTTAACTTCGGTGATCTCACAGGAACCGGTGCAGCCACTGAGGCAAGGCCATTGCCATTCCTAGTATCAAACATAGGTCTCAATTTGGGAGAAGAAATTTCAAGAATGTATGTTTGGAGCATAGCATTGTACGGTAGTGAAACATGGACTCTGGGAAAACCGGAACAGAAGGGAAGTGAAGCATTTGAGATGTGGTGTCACAGACGAATGTTGAAAATTAGGTATACTTTTAGAATAAGGAATGAGAAGATTCTGCGCAGATTCAATGACTGTGGGACACATGCAGCAAATAATTGAGGACGTAGGTTAGAAGTGCTGCTCTGAGATGAAGAAGCTGGCAAAGGAGAGTAATTCGGAACGGGCCTCATCGAAACAGTCATATGACTGATGACTCAAAAAAAAAAGTCTGTTGTAATGCGGGTAGAACATTGCTGATCGTGACGATACCAAGGTAGCCCATGTGTGCAGAACTGAATGTCGTACACGTGAATCCTGACAACATCAAACCAATACGAAGAGAGCTCTGCAAGCACGGAACTGCAAGACGAGCTGGAATTCCAGAACCGCTCATCACTGATATAAATGCCCGTAACAGGAACTCCTGGCGGCGAAACGGGAGTATGGAGAAATGAAAGAATGCCGTTTGGTCGGATGAGGCCTGTTTCACGCTATTTCGAATATCTGGTAATCTCCCAAAAATGAAACATCGCGGGGGTTCGTTAATGATATGGACAGCCATGGACCCGCTGGTTACTCTGTGAAGTCGTATTACAGCCAAAGATGATGTGACCATTTTGGCTGATCAGGTCCACCCCATGGTACAAAGTGTGTTCCACAATGTTTACGCTGCGTTCCAAAACTATAGGACCATATTCACAAAGCTCGCACCGTCGAGGACTGGTTTTACTATCATTTCTCTCCTGGCAATATCAATCACCAGGTCTCAGTAAAATCGAACCTTGTGGTCTACTTTGGAGTGGAGGGTACGCGATCGCTATATGTCTCACTCATTGTTAGCTGAACTTGTCATATTTTGACGGAAATCACTCAGATGGCTCTGAACACTATGGGACTTAACATCTTAGGTCATCAGTCCTCTAGAACTTAGAACTACTTAAACCTAACCAACCTAAGGACATCACACACACACATGCCACATGCCCGAGGCAGGATTCGAACCTGCGACCGTAGCGGTCACGCGTTTCCAGACCGAAGCGTCTAGAACCGCACGGCCACACCGGCCGGCTATTTTGAAGGAAGAGGGGCATAATATTTCCTTGAAATCCATGGAGAACCCGAAATTTTTCATTCCGTGATGAATGGAAGCTGTTTGGAATGGCAATAATTTTTCTACACCATGTTAGGAATGGTAATGTCTTGTGGTTTTGGTGTTTCAATATTTTTTCTCTCCTGTATGAACCCCCGAGCATTGTAAATATTTCGCGAATCAAACCGTCTAGAGGGCTTAAAATTTTCACTATTTATTAGACCGTTTTGGCTATTGCTATAATCAGATATCTATGTCGGTCTTGAATACCTTTCCTAATCGGGGTGTCAACTAAACGAATGCGCATAGTTTTTGAATATTGATATTGAACCTCGTTTTGCAAGTAGTAAGCTGTTTGATATCTGATGATGTCAGTAGCCGAAACAGTGTGATAAATAAAGGTATCTTATTAAGCGATCTATACGGTTTTATTTTAAAACTATAGCAGTTGTTCCCTTTTCTGTTCCGCTCTCAAATGGAGCAAGAAAAAACGATTATCTGTGCAGTACCTTAAAAGATCTGCTTCCTCTACCTTGCACGAGATGTATTTTGGTGGACGCAGTATTGTTCTGCATAATATCGCAATAGTCGCCCCTCAAAACTTTATCAATAGTGTTTCGCGAAAAGTAAATCTCTGTGTTGATCGCGCCTATTGCTAATATATCTAGCATACACCTCTGAACTGTTTCCATGTTTTTCTTTAATCCGACCTGGTAGAAAGGTGAGCAGAAGGATCTACTCAAGAATAGATAGTACAAGTGTTTTGCACCTGTTCTCCTTTACAGATCTAAACTTCAGTTCTCCCCATAAACGGGAGTTGACCATTCTTCTTCTCTACAATCCACTTTAAGTGCTCGATCCATCTCACGTTGCTTTGCAGATCCGTGACTGTGTCAAGCAGCAAACCGCCATTCCTTGACCTGATGACTCACTTCTATTCAACTCTTTCATCTGCTTTCCTGCGTCAGAGATATCCATTTCTGCGTCCTCTATGAGGGAGGTTGTGCGGCGATTGAACGATGGTACGTCTGTACAGGGCTCCTGCGAGACCCAAGATTTCATGACAGAGTTTTCACCTCACACAATATATTCTGTCAAGTTTGTTTTGAGGTTTTGCTGATGGGGTATGTCGAAAATGAGTCAATAAAGTTTTTACAACAAAAGAAGTCTCGTTATTTTGCAGTCTGAGTTCGAAAACCTCCAATTTTACCAGAAGGCTGCTTGTGTGCAATATATTTATTTTGTAATAATTTACATCTTCAAATTTATTGGTATCGAGCCTAGGACCGTTGCCTTTCGCTGGCAGGTGCTCTACTGTCTGAGCTATTCGAACGCGACTGGCGCTCGCTCTCGTATCAGCACGCACACCGCTGCAGAGTGAATATTCATTCTGGTATCAGTCCCCAAGGCTGTCCAGGCTAGTTCAAAATGGTTCAAATGGCTTTGAGTATTATTGGACTCAACAGCTGAGGTCATCAGTCCCCTAGAAGTTAGAACTACTTAAACCTAACCAACCTAAGGACATCACACACATCCATGCCCGAGGCAGGATTCGACCCTGCGACCGTAGCTGTCACGTGGTTCCAGACTGAAGCGCCTAGAACCGCTCAGCCACACCGGCCGGCCAGGACTGCTAGTACTGCAAGTTCCGCAGAAGTATTTCTGTAAAATTTGGAAGGTAGGAGATGGTGAACTGGCGGAAGTGAAGCAGCGAGAACGAGTCGTGAGTCGTGATTGGGTAGCTCAATCGGTGAGCACTTGCCCATAAAAGGCAAAAGCCTGGTTCCGAGTCTCGGTCCAGTATACAATTTTAATCGGCCAAGAAAGTTTCAAGATAACAATCCTTTCCCGTTCGCTGTACTTACCAGACGTAGATCCTTGTGACTGCTTCCTCTTCCCCAAGACATTAAATAAGGTGAAGGGTAGAAGAATGGATGCAGTGGGGGACATCAGGAGACATTTGAAAAGAAGCTTGATGGTTGAGACGGCCTATTCGCTCCCAAGGGGAATTAATCTGAAAGAGGAGACCAGTATCTGGGTATGGTGTTATATTTTTAATTAATACATTCAGAGAACTTCTGGATACCGTTTCGTATATCTATTTCTTCATGCCACATTACAGTATGAGGGGATGATACTCCGTGAAACACTGCCACTTTCCTACGCGGGTGTCGTAATTGCGAATGACGCCCGCGTTGAACGACTGTTGGTAAAACTCTGTATACTTGCTTATTCCGGGCTTGTTGCCACGGAATGGTAGTTCTACAACTGTCCAGTACTGAGGAAACTGCATAATTCTTTATTTTGTCCATCTCAGTTGCACTGATATAAAATTCAGCTGTAGTGGTTACCAGTTTTGGGCTGACACAGACATTTTCAGACCATATTGTACGAATAATTACTGTAAATAGCAAGGTGCATGGTTTGAAAATGGGCGTGTCTGTACGAAACCGGTAACCAATACAGCTCAGTTTTATATCAGTACAACTGAGACGGATGAAATAAAAAATTATTCAATTTCCTCAAATCTCTGTATAAGCTCCATTTCTCTAATTTTGCTTAACACGTGGTATAATTATGAGAAAGCAATATATTTCGTGACGCTTCTATGAAAGCACATTCTTGAAATTTTAACGGTAAACCATATGGTGTTGCCTCTAGCAGCGTCTGCCGCTGGAAAGCGATGAGCATCTCCTTGACATTTTATCTCTTACGAAAGGGTCTGCTACTCTTGCTTGGATCTTCTCTGTTTCCTCTATAAAACCCACGTCGTAGGGTTCCCAGAAGGAGAAGCCATATTTAACTGATGTGATGTAATGGTTTTAGGGCACTAAATGGCGAGGTCATCAGCGACCTTGCACATGATAATTAGTGATGAGTGTGGTGAAAACCAGTTAAAGAATAATACATTGTAGAACAATTCCTTGTCAACAGACACGGATTTAAAATACAACACTGTCATTGCTCTAAAAATCAGATTGAACGCAGCAGAATAACCAGGTAAAATCAGGGATAAAATACTACTACAGACAAATTTAAAAAGGGGCCGTATTACTCGGGCTGGATGGTTCCTTAGAAATATTTTGTAACAAAACCACTCTGCGATACACTAAAATGGCACAGCCAGTATTTTAGGAAGGAGTCCTGACGCCATGCAAAACCTTAAACACGGACCACCCTCACGCTGTGATTAGTTAAAATAGGGGGAGGTCCAGCGGGACACCAAGACCTGCCCTCAGGTCGTTATATAAAACACATTCAGGTAAAATGTGTAGCACCGACGGTTGTGCTCCACACTGTTGATACACTAGTGGTGCTCGCGATGTAAGAGAATTCCATGTGTGTGAACGGGCAACGTTCCACTCTGCGCCTCAAAAGTGTTACTTCAGCTCGTTGTGGTCGGAAACAGATAATCCAAAGTCAGTTTGATTTTCACAGTCCATAGCTTATTACTTGCCGTTTACAGCCATTGAGTCTGCCACTAGCAGGTGGCTGTCGGGGCCGTGTATGTCCTACCAGCCTACAGTGGGGCTGAACGGCGAGCAAGAGGTGGAAAGGAACAAGCCACCTTTGCAGCTACATCAGAGAGTTCATTTGACCGGATCCCTATGAGTCTTGTACAGTGATGTGTGCGACTTCGTACACAACGGTAAGGAGAGGTGGGCCACCTGCTAGTTGCGCAGCAAGTGTCGTCGTAGGAAAGTTGGACAGGAGCAGAAAGGCTTAGCGAACAGGTAAATACAGTAAACAGAAGATCTGCTTAACTTGTATTTCTCCGAGTGTAAGGAGACTCAAATAATGTAGCAAGAATTGGGAATCCAGCTGATACAACAGCAACAAGGAAGAGGCTCCCTGAGCTAAAGCTTGAATGGCGGCGTTGGAGCCGCGACTAGGTAGCGTCTTCACAGCATTACGTAGCCAGCAGGCGACTCTCACGAATGGGCTGAGTGACTGCCTCTGGCCATCCCATATCGCGGCGGCAGAGGGCGCTCGTTTTTCCAGAGCCGCTGGAGTTGTGGCTCTGTGGGCGCGCTCCATTGGGTCTGGCGGATCTTGCAATTCAGTTGACGGCTTTGGTGTACGTGTGGGGGATATCAAACATGATACCATAGAATCCAGCGGAATTTTTTTTGTGTTTTTCTACTTTTACTATAGAGTGAGAGCTTCCTGGACATTTTGCACCGTGTTGCCAGTAGCAGACATCCGACAAATAGCAATAAGGGCACATTGAGGATCAAAGCACGTGAAAATTTCTTTCCGTTGTGCTATCTCAAACGCTCAAGTACTATCAGAAAAGGAAACACTTCTGCGTAGTAAACTAAAAACAGATCTGGGGGCCCTAATATAAGGACAAAATTGAGAACGTGACGGAGTAGCCGCTCCTGCATAGATCCATCTGTGTAAACGCTAATAAAATCTGTGCAGTGATTTAAGAGCTCGTAGAATTTAGTTTTAAAAATATAATCTGGGGCAGTTCTGAAATGGTGGTAAGCTTAGATCTGGGTGTGGTAAGACACTGAACCCAAATTAAAAAAAATCTTTTAATAATATTTATTTGCTTCAATGACATCTTAATATTGACAAATCGGAAAATCAAAACCCTGTGTTATAATAGTCATTAAAAAATCACTAATAATTCCAATTCTAGTCTTCTTCTTACTACCAATCCCATTTTCTCTTGTAACTCTTTCTTCTACTCCTAGAACCACATTCCAACCCACCATGGTTATTGTGTTGTGTCTAGACAAGACAGCCTAGACACAATGAGAGGAAGCCGAAAGGCACGCGCTAAGCCAAAGCAGGGTGCGTGAGGTCTGAAACAGGATACGTAATGAATGCTATAAAGAAAAGTACGTAGCTTCGGGAATACTTAACTTTAATCCATCCTTTTGGTACATCTGGAGATTGTGGCGATACAAGTGAGACTCTTTAGATACATGCAATGTTACTAATGGCGCCTTGCTAGGTCGTAGCCATTGACTTAGCTGAAGGCTATTCTAACTATCTGCTCTGCAAATGAGCGAGGCTTCGTCAGTGTGCATCGCTAGCTACGTCGTCCGTACAACTGGGGCGAGTGCTAGTCCGTATCTCGAGACCTGCCTTGTGGTGGCGCTCGGTCTGCGATCACACAGTGGCGACACGCGGGTCCGACATGTACTAATGGACCGCGGCCGATTTAAAGCTACCACCTAGCAAGTGTGGTGTCTGGCGGTGACACCACATATTGAACTATGGACCCTACTGGATTACCCGTTCAATATCCTCAGGCACTTCCTGGAACCGTTCATCTCCTGCTTGCGACGTCGGTATCTATAACTGAACTATTGTTGATGCTGTTTATTTGTTGTTGATTCTGATGAGAAAAACTCTATACTTTCACAGTAACTCACTCTCTGCTCTGTGTTCCTATTCATAACGAATCCTACTCCCATTACACCATTGTTGTGCTGCTGATATTATGCTACACTAGTCTGACCGGAAATCCTTCTCTCCTTTCCATTTAACTTCACTGACCGCCAGTATACTTAACTGCTTTCCGTTTTACTCTTCATATTTTAAAGCATCTCTACCACGTTTAAACTTCTGTCGTTTCACGCCCCGGCGTGTAGAATGTTATCCATCCTTTGGTCACTCAATCTTTTTGTCATGGTCACCTCCTCTTGGCATTCCACTCCCGCAGGTCTGAATTGGACGCTAATCTAGAATCATTTAGCAATGAAGAGGCCAACATCACACTTTTCAAGTTAAAAGCCACATGTCCTGGCATATATTGTAATTGGGTGTTTTTATTGAAGAGGTTTCCTGTGCCGTCTGTATCCCCATGCCTTTGATCATTTCTGGTCCTCCCTGTTTGGAGCCAGTTTCCCACTCCAGGGGAACCTCTGTCCGCTTCTCCGCCTTCTATGGCGAGGCCACCAGTGCTGATGATTTTTACTAAAAATTTTATCTATGGTAAGGTTCGAACACGGAGCCCAGGAGGTTTTTATTTCCAGGCAAAGACGCTACCCGTTTTTTACGAGTATTTATTTTTAGTGATGTGGTGAATACTGACCATTCCTGCACGCATGTTCATAACATCTCGCACGAAGTTCGCCCGGGATGAAGCGTTCTTGAAGAAAGGAAATATCTAAAATCAAATTCAAGAATTCTACTTTTCGCTTAGATTATATAGGTATTAAAGAAGTAGATTTTACAACTGAAGTTATATGATACATAATAAGCAAGTAAAACAATAAAGGGACCATTTAGATTCTCTACTGCATTCTACATATATTCGCCAAGAAGACCACCATTGTAACTCTTCAGGCTTTCCCGGCGATCTAATGACATCTTGGGTTGTCGGGTGTTCTGCCGGATATCAGCGTCGTACTTGCACGATATTTCGGTCATGTAGCTCGAGACCTTCATCAGGTGCGACCTGAGACTGCTCCTCGAGTGGACCTGGTCCAGTATTTATGCCTATGGACTTCCCCCTCCACCAACGGCTGCAGGCGCTTCCTCTGTGGTCCGCGCCCATTCCCTGCGACCTGCTGGAGTTTTTTTTTTTTTTTTTTCTTTATTGTATTTCAATTCCCCATCGGGGCGGGCTGGCAGCAGCATATGCGCTGCTCTTCAGCCGAAAGACATAGAACAAAACAATAGAAGACATTTAAAAACAGCAAAGGAGAGAAGAAGGCGAACATAGATATAAAAAAGGGAGAACATCATGGAAGGCAATATAAAAAAAAAAAAAAAAAAAAAAAAAAAAACGGGGTGACTGTAAAATGGAGATAAAAAACTGTTTAAAAGTAGCACACACAAAAAGCCACACTCTGCGACGATTAAAAGAACACAAGGCACAGTATGACTGGAGCATAAAGGTGTTGACGGATGGCATAGCACACAACGTAACACTGACGGCGAACCTCAAGGCAGTACACAATTAAAATCACACCTCTGGACGCACACGAGAAACAGCACGAAACACAACACTGACGTGGCACACTGATGATGATCAATACAGAGGATCTGCCAGGTTCAAGGAGATGAGGGAGACCTGAAGAAGGGAGGGAGGGGAATAGATGGGGGAGGGGAATGGGGGGCGCTCGGAAAAGGGCCAGGTAGGGAGGGATGTGGGAAGGAGAGAGGCAAGTATGGGGTGCAGGGTCTCAGGGGAGGGGGGGATGGAAGAAAATCCGCTCTGGGAGAAGGAGGAAAGAGGAGAAGGGGGCCCTGGGGAGGGGGGGGGGGAACAAGGCCGGGTTATAGTTGGAAGGAAGGGTATATGTCACGGCGAAGTTCGTCATCCGGGAGGGGGAGGCGTTGGAAATTGCCCTGATGAAGGAGATGGAGGGTGTGGAGGTGGAGAGAGGGAGGGATACAGCGATAGAGGCGCGGCAACGGGCGAGGGGTGGAGAGGAAGGAGGAAACCAGAGGGTGGGGGGGATCAACCCTGCGAACAATGTAAAGGATGCGGAGATGTTGGAGGAACAAGAGGAGGTGGGGGAAGGGGATCAGTTCATACAGGAGCCGTGTGGGGGAAGGAAGGCGGATACGGAAGGCAAGGCGGAGCGCATGGCGTTCAAGGATTTGGAGAGCCTTGTAAAAGCGGGTGGGGGCGGAGATCCAGGCGACGCTGGCATAACAGAGGATAGGACGGATGAGGGATTTGTAGGTGTGGAGGATGGTAGAAGGATGCAATCCCCATGTCCGGCCGGACAGGAGTTTCAGCAGGCGGAGGCGGGAATGGGCTTTCTGCTGGATGGTTAGGAGATGAGGGTTCCAGGTGAGGTGTCGGTCAAGGGTGAGGCCAAGGTATTTCAGGGTGGGGGTGAGTTGGATAGGACGACCATAAAGGGTGAGGTAGAAATCTTGGAGGCGAAAGGAGCGAGTGGTACGGCCTATGATGATTGCCTGGGTTTTGGAGGGGTTGAGACGGAGGAGCCACTGGTTACACCAAGTGGTGAACTGGTTAAGGTGGGTTTGGAGGGTGTGTTGAGACCGTTGAAGGGTAGGATAGAGAGCCAGGAAGGCGGTGTCATCAGCATATTGGAGAAGGTGAACTGGTGGGGGTGGCTTGGGCATATCAGCTGTATACAAGAGATAAAGGAGAGGGGAGAGGACAGAACCCTGGGGGACGCCAGCCGTGGGATAAAAGATACGGGAGTTGGTGTTGTGGAGGGTGACATAGGAAGGACGGTGCGAGAGGAAGGAAGCGACCAGACGGACAAAATTGATAGGCAGGGCGTAGGTTTGGAGTTTAAAGAGGAGACCGGGATGCCATACACGGTCATAGGCATTTTGGAGGTCAAGGGAAACAAAAATGGCGGAGCGACGGGAGTTGAGCTGGAGGGACAGAAGGTGAACAAGGTTGAGGAGTTGGTCGTCAGCAGAGAAGGAGGGTCGGAAGCCACACTGGGTAAGGGGGAGGAGGTGGTGTTGAGCAAGGTGCCGATGGATACGGTGGGAGAGGATGGATTCAAGGACCTTACTGAAGACGGAGGTGAGGCAGATGGGACGATAGGAAGAGGCGGCAGAAGGGGGTTTGTTGGGTTTGAGGAAGAGGAGGACGCGGGAGGTCTTCCACAGGTCAGGGTAGAAGCCAGTAGAGAGGATGACATTATAGAGATGGGCGAGGACAGTTAGGAAGGAATAGGGGCTTTCTCGAAGGTGACGGTAGGTGACACAGTCGTGACCAGGGGCCGTGTTGCGTTTGGACTGGAGGAGAAGTTTAATGTCTTGTGCTGTGATGGGAGTGTTGATGTCGGAGGGGGGCAACTGCCCCAAGTACTGGAGACTAGGAGCAAGTGGAGCGACTGAGGTATCAGCACGTTCCATGACGGTGGGGAAAAGAGAATAATCAAAGTGGGGATCATCGGGGATGGAGAAGACCTCGGAAAGGTGGGAAGCGAAGTGGTTGGCCTTACTGAGGTTGTCTGGAAGGGGGCGATCGTTATGGAGAAGGGGGTAGTGGGGAGCGGAAAGGGAACCAGTAAGACGATGGAAGGCAGACCAGTACTTGGAGGAGTTGATAGGGAGGGTGGCATTGAGTCGTGTGCAGGTCTGGCGCCAGTCCCGGCGTTTCGTTGCTGTAATAAGGTTCCGTACATGTCGCTGTATTTGCCGGTGGCGTTGGAGTGTATCCCTGTCACGAGTGCGGAGGAAGGAGCGATAGAGGCGGCGGGATTCACGGAGGAGGAGGACAGCCCGCGGAGGGAGAGTGGGACGGTGTGGGTGGATGGTTTTAGTAGGAACATGGGCCTCCACGGCGTCAGTAATTACCGTCTGAAGGAAGGACGATGCGCGGATGATGTCGTCAGGATGGCGATAGGTAAGAGGGTGGCTTTCGACCTGGGTGGAGAGGGAGTCCCGGTAGGCATCCCAGTTGGCACGGCGATAGTCATGGACGACCTTGGGAGGGGGTGCAGGTTGCGGAGCTGGAGGGAGGCGGTTTGCAGACGTTATGGTGAGAAGGACAGGGAGGTGATCGCTACCTGTGGGGTCAAGGACGGCGACAGTGATACGCCCAAGGAGGTTGGCAGAGGCAATGACAACATCGGGGGTGGTGTTACTTTCGGGTCGGGTGTGCTGGGGAATGGGAACAAGGTCACCCTGGATTGTGGAGAGGAACTGATGCCACCGCCGAAGGGCAGCAGGAGTGCGGCTATGGATGTTGAGGTCGGCGGCAATCACATAGGTGGAGAAGGTGTGGTCAATGTGTGAGATGAAGTCATAAGGAAGAGGAGCAGTGGAGCGGACATAGATGGTGGCACAGGTAATGGTGAGGGAGGGGAAGAAGACGCTAAGGATAAGGTGTTCAGTGGGGTCATTGAGGAGAGGTTGTGGCCGGACGGGGATATGCTTAAGGTGGCCAATCGCGACTCCACCCTGCGCACGAGGACCAGGAGCATCAGTGCGGTGGAGGATATAGGGGGAGGAGCGGATAGAATGGTGGGGCTGGAGAAAGGTTTCGTTCAAGAGGAAGGTGTCGACCTGGTGGTGGGAGAGGGTGTGCATGAGGAGGTATTTGTTGGAGCGGAAGGAGCGAATGTTCTGGAAGAGGATGCGAGACTCGTGCCGCGCCATGACGGGAAGGAGGGGGGGAAGAGAGGGAAGGGAAGAGACTTAAACTGGGGTGTCGAGGCGGGTGAAGGTGAAGTGGGCTTGGTTGTGGGAGTAAGTGGCGAAGGTGTTCAGGTGGAAAACAGAGCGAGCAGCAAGGGATATTTGTTGGAAGGTGTGCGGGCGCTGAAAAGGGTGAATGTTTTGGAGTACAACGGTAATAAACCGGATGATGTCCTCGGCCGTGGGGGGTGGACGGAGGGAATTGTTAGGATGGACAGGAGGATCGACGGGACGAACTGGGACTGTAAGTTCAGGGGTGGCTGGAGGGGGTTTAGCTTTACACTTGTGGGAGTATGTGGGATGGGGGCCATTGCAGGTATTACAGGAAGGAGGAGCAGCGAGGTTGGGGCAGTTCTTGAGAAAGTGGGAGGCCTTGCAATGGGGACAGGTGGGGGGGTTTTTGCAGTTGGGAGTCAGGTGGTCATTGTACATCAGGCACCGTTGGCAACGGTAGGATTGGGGAGGGGATTTGGAGGATTCAACAGGGTGGCGACGGTGGTATATCAGGGCACCCTGGGTGAGGAGATGGTCTATGGACGGGGCGGACTCTGAGAATACCCGCATGAGGTAGGTGGGACCAGAGGCATTGTGGATACGGCGAGCAGAGCGGATTTCCAAGTCCGGGTGGGAATTCAGTTCTACCAACACTTCATCCTCTGTGATCACCGGGCTGAGCTTGGTGATCACAGCGGTGTAGGTGGGGGGGCGACGGGGAGGCTGGGGCTGACGAGGAGTGGAAGCGGAAAGGAAGGGTGTCAGAGAGGCGTGGGGGCCAAACATAACTCGTGGGAGTTTTCGCAGGAGGTCTGTGTGAAATGATGGGGACGGGGACTTGATAAGGACTGAGTCCCTGCGGGGAATGAGTTGGGAGATGGGAGCACCAGGTAAGTACTTTCGTATTTCCTTGGTGAGGGTACGAGCGTCGAGGAACTTAGGATCGGGAGTGGACAGGACAAAGGTGTGGAGGGCGGGGGCCAAGGTAGGGGTGGCAGGAGGAGGGGTGGTGTCCATGGTGACGGCAGGGGGAGGGGGAGGTGGCGTTGATTTTTTGTGGGAAGTGGCGGGAGCAGAGTCGGTAAGGACGCGCTTTTGGGGTTTTTTGGAGACTGGAGGCTGGGAGGAGGGGAGAGGGACGGGGAGGAGAGGGAGGTGGCGGGTGGCAGATCCCTGTGGCGTAGTGGAGGCACCGGGAGAAGCAGCTGGTTCAGTGGTGGCGATGGTGGCTCGGCGCAACGTGATGCGTGCGGGAGATGCAGAAGACGAAGCGACGGGGTCGGTGAGAGAGGGGAAGCCAACCACCTGAGGGGCGGCAGCAGAGGCGGCAACAGAGGCGTACGTGAGGGCGGGGGTAGTAGTGGGAGCTGTTGAGGGTGTGGAGGCTGGAGGAAGGGTGTAGAGGTGTGGGTATACAGCAGGGGAGGAGATAGGGGGGTGGGTAAGTGGAGGAAGGGAAGGGGAGGTGGAAGGAGGGAGGCCAGAGGCGGCACTCCAGGAAGTGACTGTGGGAGAGGGGGAGGGGGAGGTGTAGATGACGGTGGAGGTGGGAGTACTCATTGCAGACGAACGGCGACGGACAGACGGACGTGCAGCAGGCGGCGTCGGCGTCGGCGATGGGCAGCGGCGAACAGCAGGCGGTGTCGGCGTCGGCGGCGGCGGCGAACAGACGGAGGAACAGCAGGCGGCGGCGGCGGCGGCAGCGGTTGCGACGACGGCGATGGACAGCCAGCAGGCGGACGGACGGACGGACGAACGAACGAACAGCGACAGCAGCGGGCAGACAGACAGACAGACAGACAGACAGACACACACAATCTTCGAAGACGGAGATTCCACCCTGAGAGTAGCCCAGGCTTTGCAATCTGACGCTTTCGAAGGAGGGGATCCAACCCTCTAGATGACCTGCTGGAGCGTTGCTGCTCCGTTTTCCGTCCGCTGCGGTTCTAGGTGTTCCCTCCGCGGTCCGCGCCCACCAAACCCGCTCCTGGGGGTTTCATCTACGGTCTGGGGTACCAGGCGTTCCCCCTGCGGTCCGCGCCCGCTCACCACGACCTGTTGGAGCGTTGCCGCTCCGTTTTTCATCTGCTGCGGCTCTGGATGTTCCCTCTGCGGTCCGCGCCCACCAGTCCCACTTCTGGGTGTTCCATCTTCGGTCTGGTGCTCCTGGCAGTCCGTCAGGGGCTCGTTTACCATCTCCATGTCTCTGGTTCTTCTGTTTGTGTAGTGTTGCAGCTGGCCCCGTTGCTCCTTTAACAATTCCAGAGCCGGATCCCAGGCTCTGCTTAGCTGGTACCCTGTGTCACGATTCATAAGATCGTCAGCCATTTTAATCTCAATCGATTCTCTTATGACACTGTCCCAAAATCTGGGTGTTTGTGCTAGAATCTTGGTATCCTCATACTTCATGGCATGATCTAGCTCTAGACAGTGTTCAGCAATGGCTGACTTAGTCACCTGTCTTAATCTAGTGTGCCTCTGATGTTCTTTGCACCTGATCTCCACAGTTCTTGTCGTCTGGCCAATGTAGGACATGCCACATTGACAAGGTATATTGTAAATCCCTGGTTTTCGTAACCCCAGGTCGTCTTTGACACTCCCCAGCAGTCCCCCGATCTTGTTGGATGGACAGAAAACACACTTGATATTGTGTTTACGCAGGATCCTACTGATTCTGGCAGAAATAGAGCCAGCATAGGGTAGATATGCCACCTTCCTTGCTTCATCTTGGCCTTCTTCAGGAACCTGTGGTATAGTGGCTGGTCGGAGTGCCCTCTCAATTTGTCTGTCCGTGTATCCATTCTTGGAGAAAACTGTTTTGAGACGTTCTATCTCTGTGGGTAGATTCTCTTGGTCTGATAGGGCACGTGCTCTGTGGACCAAAGTCTTCAGAACGCCATTCTTCTGTGCAGGGTGGTGACAACTGCTGGCCTGCAGATATATTTGCCAGAATTAAACATCACATCAACTCCAGAGCGGCGAACAAGATAAAACGCAGAGCTAGCATGGCACTGGTGAGAGAGAGGATTCGAGATATGCGCCACAGGTTAGATGTTGTGGCCAGAGAGCTGTTACACATTCATCTGTACATGGCAGCTTCCTTAACAAGAGAAGATTGGGATTGGGTAGACCGTGCCTCCTGGTCTTTAGCTGAGTGTGCTAGAAGGAATGCCTCATCTTGCCAATCTGCAAAGTTTGACCGCATGAGCAAGAAAGCACAGCAGATGGAAGAGACACGCACGGTGACGAATCTGAGTGGCATACAGTTTGATGATACAACCTTAAAGGTACTCAGCAGGGGTCTCAACTTTGCTACGACCCCTAGAAACGTACCGATTTCAGGTTTCGTCAGTGCAGTAGAGCAAGTTGCAGCCACACTTCCACCTAATGTGGCAGAGGAAGTCCGCCGAGAGACCTGCAGGGCCCTCACCAATTCCAGGCCGCCGAAATCGAACATCACAACCGAGGAGAGGCTTGCACTCAAGAAACTACGGGAAGACAACAGCATTGTGGTACTGCCAGCAGACAAAGGGAACTCCACTGTCATCTTGCAGCGAGTGGATTATGATGAGAAAGTACGCCAACTTCTGGAGGACCCTGCATACAGAATTCTGGAGTGTGACCCCACGGACAAGGTGGCCAAGAAGACTAGTGCTCTCTTGAAGGAAACAGGGATGCCCGATAAGATCATCAGACAACTACGGGAAAAAGCGCCAGTGCCACCCAGACTGTATGGTCTGCCTAAAATACACAAGGAGGGTGTGCCCCTACGTCCTATTGTCAGTAATATTGGGGCACCTACGTACACAACAGCCAAGTACCTGAAAGGTCTCCTGGCTCCATATGTGGGGAAATGTATTCACCACATCCGCAACTCAGAAGATTTCCTGCAACGCCTCAAGCAACTGAACATCACAGATTCGGACATCATGGTTAGTTTTGATGTGGTATCGCTGTTCACCAGGGTCCCACTGAAGGACTCACTAGAACTGATTGCAGAGAAATTTGATGGTGCTCTGTTGGACCTGTTCAGTCATACACTGACATCCACGTATTTCCTGTACAGAAACCAATATTACGAGCAAACTGAAGGTGTAGCTATGGGCAGCCCACTGTCCCCTGTGGTTGCCAACATGTTTATGGAGAGTTTTGAGGAGAGGGCATTGGAGACAGCCACATTTAAACCCACATGCTTCTTTAGGTATGTGGATGACACCTTCGTGATCTGGCCACATGGGATGGACAGGCTCAATGAGTTTCTTGAACATCTTAACTCATGCCACCCTAATATCAAGTTCACCATGGAACTGGAGAAGAATGGCCAGCTGTCATTTCTGGATGTACTAGTCCAGAGGAAAGCAGATGGATCAATTGGCCACAGTGTGTACCGAAAACCTACACACACTGATTTATATCTGCAGGCCAGCAGTTGTCACCACCCTGCACAGAAGAATGGGGTTCTGAAGACTTTGGTCCACAGAGCACGTGCCCTATCAGACCAAGAGAATCTACCCACAGAGATAGAACGTCTCAAAACAGTTTTCTCCAAGAATGGATACACGGACAGACAAATTGAGAGGGCACTCCGACCAGCCACTATACCACAGGTTCCTGAAGAAGGCCAAGATGAAGCAAGGAAGGTGGCATATCTGCCCTATGCTGGCTCTATTTCTGCCAGAATCAGTAGGATCCTGTGTAAACACAATATCAAGTGTGTTTTCTGTCCATCCAACAAGATTGGGGGACTGCTGGGGAGTGTCAAAGACGACCTGGGGTTACGAAAACCAGGGATTTACAATATACCTTGTCAATGTGGCATGTCCTACATTGGCCAGACGACAAGAACTGTGGAGATCAGGTGCAAAGAACATCAGAGGCACACTAGATTAAGACAGGTGACTAAGTCAGCCATTGCTGAACACTGTCTAGAGCTAGATCATGCCATGAAGTATGAGGATACCAAGATTCTAGCACAAACACCCAGATTTTGGGACAGTGTCATAAGAGAATCGATTGAGATTAAAATGGCTGACGATCTTATGAATCGTGACACAGGGTACCAGCTAAGCAGAGCCTGGGATCCGGCTCTGGAATTGTTAAAGGAGCAACGGGGCCAGCTGCAACACTATACAAACAGAAGAACCAGAGACATGGAGATGGTAAACGAGCCCCTGACGGACTGCCAGGAGCACCAGACCGAAGATGGAACACCCAGAAGTGGGACTGGTGGGCGCGGACCGCAGAGGGAACATCCAGAGCCACAGCAGATGAAAAACGGAGCGGCAACGCTCCAACAGGTCGTGGTGAGCGGGCGCGGACCGCAGGGGGAACGCCTGGTACCCCAGACCGTAGATGAAACCCCCAGGAGCGGGTTTGGTGGGCGCGGACCGCGGAGGGAACACCTAGAACCGCAGCGGACGGAAAACGGAGCAGCAACGCTCCAGCAGGTCGCAGGGAATGGGCGCGGACCACAGAGGAAGCGCCTGCAGCCGTTGGTGGAGGGGGAAGTCCATAGGCATAAATACTGGACCAGGTCCACTCGAGGAGCAGTCTCAGGTCGCACCTGATGAAGGTCTCGAGCTACGTGACCGAAATATCGTGCAAGTACGACGCTGATATCCGGCAGAACACCGACAACCCAAGATGTCAAGACCACCATTACCCATTGTTAAGAAAATAAAAATACTTCTAAACTAATTGAAATAACCATAACCTTCTATGCAACACACAGACAAACGCATAAAATAAGATACCGACACCGTGAAGCTACAGGATAAAAAACTGGGAACAGAAGAACAATTTACAAAATGTCACTCAAGTAGAGGAGGACTGTAATGACAAAAGTAATGAAAAGTTAATTCTCTCTCTCTGTCGAACAAGACAAGCTCAGAATGTCAGTGGCAGTAGCACCAGTCAGGTACTGCAGTAGCAGCAGTTTTGGTGCCTATCATTAACAGCGTCTCCGACACAAGTATGTGAGCATGCCAACCGAATGAGCCCGGGTGCGATTCCCAGCCAGGTCGAAGATTTTCTCTGGTCCGGGACTGGGTGTTGTACTTACACTCGTAGATTCATTACTGAAACGAAAGTCACCTCGTACACACTGTCGTATCGTCTTTCCGCTATTGAGATGGCTGTATGGGCAAGAACCGAAATCAATAAAATGAAACAAAAAAGAAGAAGAAGAAGTGTGTGAACATGCAGCTCAATTTTCAGACGTTTGCGCTTACCGAAGCCCTTTACCAGTGTGTCTAAGTGTTCCCTATGGTTACGCTTCGTAATCCGTTCCGCAGTCATTCTCTTACTTTTAAAATTTATTTATACAGGGTGGTCCATTGGTAGTGACCGGGCCAAATATCTCACGAAATAAGCATCAAACGAAAAAACCACAAAAAATGAAACTCGTCTGGCTTGAAGGGGGAAACCAGATGGCTGGTCAGCTAGATGGCCCTGTCATTGGTCAAACGGATATCAACTGGGGTTTTTTAAAAATAGGAACATCCATTTTTTATTACATATTCGTGTAGTACGTAAAGAAATATGAACGTTTTAGTTGGAACACTTTTTTCGCTTTGTGATAGATGGCGCTGTAGTAGTCACAAACGTATAAGTACGTCGTACGACGTAACATTCCGCCAGTGCAAACGGTATTTGCTTCGTGATACATTACCCGTGTTAAAATAGACCAATTGTGGAAAAGGTCGATGTCGTGTTGTGATCAAAATGCCCAACTGGCGTGTGCTATGTATGCTGCTTGGTATCCTGGACGACATCATCCAAGTATCCGGACCGCTCGTCGGATAGTTACGTTATTTAAGGAAACAGGAAGTATTTAGCCACATGTCAAACGTCAACCACGACCGGCAACAAATGATGATGCCCATGCAGGTGTTATAGCTGCTGTCACGGATAATCCGCACATCAGTAGCAGACAAATTGCACGAGAATCGGTAATCTCAAAAACGTCTGTCTTGAGAATACTACATCAACATCGATTGCACCCGTACCATATTTCTATGCACCAGGAATTACATGGCTACGACTTTGAACGTCGCGTACAGTTCTGCCACTGGGCACAAGAAAAATTACGGGACGGTGACAGATTTTTTGCACGCGTTCTATATAGCGACGAAGCGTCATCACGAACAGCGGTAAAGTTAACCGGCGTAATATGCACTATCTGGCAACGAAAAATCCACGATGGCTGCGACAAGGGGAACATCAGCGACCTTGGAGGGTTAATGTATGGTGCAGCATTATGGGAGGAACGATAATTGGCGCCCATTTTATCGATGGAAATCTAAATGGTGCAATGTATGCTGATTTCCTACGTAGTGGCTCTGAGCACTATGGGACTTAACTTCTGAGGTCATCAGTCCCCTAGAAATCAGAACTACTTAAACTTAAATAACCTAAGGACATCGCACACATCCATGCCCGAGGCAGGATTCGAACCTGCGACCGTAGCGGTCGCACTGTTCCAGACTGTATCGCCTAGAACCGCTCGGCCACCTCGGCCGGCCCTACGTACTGTTCTACGGATGTTACTACAAGATGTTTCACTGCATGACAGAATGGCGATGTACTTCCAACGTGATGGATGTCCGACACATAGCTCGCGTTCGGTTGAAGCGGTATTGAATAGCATATTTCAAAATGGTTCAAATGGCTCTGAGCACTATGGGACTTAACATCTGTGGTCATCAGTCCCCTAGAACTTAGAACTACTTAAACCTAACTAACCTAAGGACATCACACACATCCATGCCCGAGGCAGGATTCGAACCTGCGACCGTAGCAGTCGCGCGATTCCTGACTGAACGTCTAGAACCGCTAGACCACCGCGGCCGGCGCATATTTCATGACAGGAGGATTGGTCGTGGAAGCACTATACCAAGGCCCACACGTTGACCGGATCTGACGTCCCCGGATTTCTTTCTGTGGGGAAAGTTGAAGGATATTTGTTATCGTGATCCACCGAGAACGCCTGACAACATGCGTCAGCGCGTTGTTAATGCATGTGCCAATATTACGGAAGGCGAACTTCTCCCTGTTGAGAGGAATGTCGTTACACGCATTGCCAAATGCATTTAGGCTGACGGACATTATTTTGAGCATTTATTGCATTAATGTGGTATTTACAGGTAATCACGCTGTAACAGCATGCGTGCTCAGAAATGATAAGTTCACAAAGGTACATGTATCGCATTGGAACAACCGAAATAAAATGTTCAAACGTACCTACGTTTTGTATTTTAATCTACCTGTTACCAACTGTTCGTCTAAAATTATGTGCCATATGTTTGTGACTATTACAGTGCCATCTATCACAAAGCTAAAAAAGTGGTCCAACTAAAACATTCATATTTCTTTACGTACTACACGAATATGTAATAAAAATGGTTGTTCCCATTTAAAAAAAAACTCGGTTTATATCCGTTTGACCTGTGACAGCGCCATCTAGCGGGCCAACCATAGCGCCATCTGGTTTCCCCCTTCAAGCTAGACAAGTTTCGTTCTTCGTAGTTTTTTCTTTGACGCTTGTTTCGTGAGATATTTGGCCCAGCCATGATCAATGGAAGGGTTACAGTGCCTAGATCACGAATTCCCGGTAAGGGTCCTATAACCATTCATATTCGACTGAAGTATGGGTGTCTTTTTAGAGTGCCGTTTTGATTTACACCTATCTTTGTGCCAAGCACTGGGATACTGAGGGCGAGTGGAGTGACTAACTGGGTCTGCTGACGAGGAGTTGTGTTATTTTCACTAGTCTGATGTCACCAAGCGCAGCATTTGATCCGAATGTCGTAATTCTTTCCGTGCCCCTTTTCTCAGTGTTATGGCTGCCTGAACTGCTCTATCTTCCCTTATCTTCTATCTTCACTATGCTTTGCCTTGGCAGGTACAGGTGCAGGTACAGATGCTAGTGGTGGGTACTGTTTCGCTGGAAGTCGATTACGTCAAAGCGTCTACCTAGGTGACAGATGTGTTCACTTGGAAAGTGAAAGAAGTGGTCTTAGTCCTAGACTGGGCGGCTACCAGAAGAAGTGAAGCTTATTTCTGAAGACGGACAGTCGTGCCAGATTCATGGGCTGCCTTTCCACATTTCCCGCACGTCCCTTCACCTCCGCAATCCAGCTTTGTATGACCAAATTGCTTGTGTTTGTAACACTTCATAGGATTAGGTATGTAAGGTCCAACCCTAAGTCGGAAGAACCATGCTATAATGTACTCAGATAATGAGGTTGAACTGAAGGTCACAATGTAAGTGGACTTCTCTGTTTCTACGCTTTCGTTGCACAACGTGGATTGTTCTCCGTGTCGGCCTACATTGCATTTCCGGCATATCCAGGTCTGAAACTTCACGGTATGTGACGACACCCTTGTTTGAGTTGGGTTAGTTATAGCATCGCGACAACTATGGTTTATTCACACAATAGTTTAGACTTCTTTACAATTTCCGTCTGTTTCGACTTGCTAGTTTCAACCAGCAAGGAACCATTTCACAGTCGTAATACAGTTAAACTACTGTAACTAGCAAGCACTTCTAAACCATTATGAATAAAAAAAGATGACTTTTCCTACTGTTTTCTTGACGACCTTGATCGCTAGAGAAACATTCTGGCTTACAACTTCGTGAGCTCAGTTTCTAAATACAATCAGATGATCAGAAGGACTAGCCTCCCTCAGTCGGAAGAGGGTAACCTCATTCTTAGCTCATGAGACTTCATTAGGCATAATGGATGCCTTTCTCTCGGACCAGCGAACCCCAAATATATATATATATATATATATATATATATATATATATATATATATATATATATATATCGCCAAGAAAAGACCTTCTAAGGACGCTACCCACAGAAACCAACTCTTCCTCAAAGATATTGGCAATAAGGCCGCAAGAGGGAAAGTCGATGTTACACCTGAGCCAGTGGCGGCTAAAAGGTCTACTAACTCAATGGCGCTACGGCTCACCCATTTCGGCAGAAGACGGTCAATGATTTCAAGGAAAAAAATGTTTGTGATTGCGCACGGAACCATTATTGCAGCCAGGGTGCACTTCTTCGTCCGAAGAAAATCGACGGCCAAAGATGCCCTTCTTCAGCAATCCAAAAATACGGATATCGCATGGGGGAGATCGGGCTGTATGGAGAACGTATTAGGAAGTTCTGAGGTGTTGTCGAAAGAACCTTGCTAACAAGTGGGCCCACATGTTGCCAGAGTTTTTTCGACTACGCTGTAGTATTTCCGCTTGGAAGTCCTGACTTATTCAGGACCGATCCCTCCCCATATGACTACCATACTTTTGGAGCCCATTCGTGGCTGTCAGTTTGCTTCGGATGAAGAGATGCACGCCTAGGGACAATCATATTTCCGTAGGCAACAACACACATTTTTCCATGAAGTCACTGACCGTCTTCTCTCAAAGTGAGGTAAATGCGTTAACAGTTATGGTGATTGCTTTTGAAATAATAAACTTGTTTACTTGCTTTTTCAGCTTTCATTTGAAGTGAAAGTGAAAGAATGACTGACTTAAGGAACGAATGCATACGATAACACGAAGAACAAAGCTTATGCGAGTCACTGACAGATGTCTCTCTTTCTTTATCTGACGACTCTGGCAACCCCAAAGTTAAAAATAAGTAAATATTTGACGGATGTAGAGTAAAGCAAATGCGTGACCACGGCACAACGCTTCAGTAAAATGTTTGGAGTGTGGCAAGCAAAGTGAAAGCAATACTACAGAAGCAGTCACCTAAATAGGAGTGATGAACGGAGGAGCTCCACAGACAGCTACGACGTGGGCACACGTATTGTATCCCTCAGAGATGAGGATGTTGAAGAAGTAGCTGTGCCAAAGCGGGAAATGGAATAATACAAGGAAGTCCTCAGCCTGACTGATGATAATGATGTATGGTTTATGAGAAGCTCAACATCGCGGTCATCAGCGCCCGGACGAAGTCCCAGCACGGTCCACTTTTTGTACACAGTCCAATTTAGCCGCTGTCACGAATGATGAAATGATGAGGACAACACAAACACCCAGTCCCCGGGCAGAGAAAATCCCCAATCCGGCCGAGAATCGAACCTGGTACCCGTGATGCAGAGACAGCAATGCTAGCCTCTATATCACGAGCTGCGGACTCAGCCTGACTGTCAAGGAAGTCAGATGCGTTGGTCTGGGGCACTGTGATGGAGTCAGATGAGAACCAAGATTGAGTGGGAAGGAAGCTGCCGGGAATATTATCAGCACAAGAGGAGAACTAGTAAGTTGGTGAATAAAGTTCTCCGGATAAAACATAGCTTTCCGCGGTGTTATCGGATTGTGATATTTGGCAGACCGTGAAGCACAGGAAAAATATCAGCAGAAATTCTCTAGAATGGATGAACACATTTGGTAGCGTCAGCACACACTTACATACTAGCTTCAGGCATGTGCAATTTTCTGTAACGGTTTTCTATCATTTTTGGTATAGTCATGGATGGAGACGAGCACAGCAGGAGACAGTTCGTACAAGTTATCGTCACGACTGCACCATAAATATGCCTATTAGTTTACGCAACTGCGTCTGTTGTCGTGGCAGACTTCTGGGCGCAAGTAACCTTCGCAGTCGATCTACGCTCACTGGACTACATTTTACGTCGGAGCGCAAGGACGCCATTGTTGTAAACTCCTCGTCCATTGCCGCTGAGTTTGTAACGGGAAAAGGACGCAAGTGAAGTTATAACATCCACGATATATATATATATTTTATTATGAGTGGAATATGAACGTGTGGATAATATTCATTCAATTATGTAATTATTTCTTAAAAAGATGATAATTATGTAAAACAGAGACAATATTTGTCTCACATTCTTTGTTAATCTATGTCATTCTTTTCTTTTGTTTTGTACCCTTTTGTCGTCTTCTTCTGATGTACGTCGCAAGACGCGAATCGATTTGAGGTCTGTTAAATGAAAAATATTTAATGTAAAATTATTGTACTTTTATGTTCATTTGATGATAAAAACAAATAGAGCCAAATACGTTAAAACTATTTATGATTAATTATTGAAAATTCACTTCCTGTTTTAATTACAATTTTGTATTAATTGTTTTATCATAGCTGCAAGAAGCGCAGCCATTGTTAGTTGCGATTATATAGCAACTTCTAGTTGAAAATGGCATGGGTTTGTGTTAAACTAATTTGAAAAACAATTTAATCATTTTTATTATTGGTAGCATCAATTTAAATGATTTAAATGATTTATTGGGAAAAGGAAAATCTTAATTAGAAAAAGAAATCCTCTATCTTTTGTTGGCCACCATCTTAACTTTTATTACAGCGGCAAATTTAAATTACTTGAAACTGCAAACTTTCAATATTCCGATGTGTAAGAAATAAATGTGCACCGGTGGTACTGAACTCTATTTATAAAAGAAAAAAATTAATCGAATCAGACTGCATTTTCTAAGAACAGTGCTGATGGTATTTACTGTTGAACAAGATTTCATTGCTGATGTATGTGGCCAAAATTAAACTACGCACGAGTCACGGAGAAAAATATTTCTGGTAGCAAACGTCAGTGTTGTGTGCGGGTGGTATTCTGTGGTTCCCTTTCATTGTCAATTTGCTAAGAATAATTACATCCATCGAAGACAAAAATTATAAAAGCTCTGATGTACGACCTGTAATTTAAGTGATATGAACACAGCTTACAGTCAACATTATTCCACTACGTTAGGTGGAATTCTTGTGCAATTTGAACAAAATAATTATCCGGGAGAAGTTGTAGTATGAATAATGCATTAAACATGTGTATAATATTGTCAGTATTATTTACAAAAACAAATCAATGCAACTGCTAAAAACATAGAGTGAAATCAAATCGCAGAATACCATAGAGTATCGTATCATCCATATTCATTGGACTTGTCCATGTTGATGATACACAAAAACCGCCACGAAGTCCAGAAACAGTCAGCAATTATACGTCATGCTAAATTAGTTTTTTTTTTGGCTTGTGGTAGTGTCTTAGCTACCTAAGAGTACCGCAACCCAATGGGGACGCTTATAGTCTTTCAGAAGAGTCAATTGTCCCTTCGAGATGTCACGTCGTTTGCTACGGTATGCCTGTGTAATTTCGCACAAAATCTTGCAGTAGCATGTAGCGCGTATTTTTCCGAATTCCACACAGAAAAACTGATAAGGAACAAACCACGCCGGTCTTAAAACCGGTTGCCATGGCCTTACCAGTTGAGAGGCGACACTTGTCTTTCACCGATCTTGGTCCCCCTTTTCTCCACTCCTTGCTTGATTTATTTCTGTAATGCTGCTCCTACGTTTCGTCTTAAGCGGTAATATGAGTCTCCATCCTCCTGAAATTTATCTAAGAGACACACGCATACTTTCAAACGATTTACTTTCTCGTTAGTTGTCAAAAGACGGGAGGAACCAACACTTTCCTAAATCCTAGCTCGTCTGTGATAATGCTGAAATTTCGGCCAAAAATTATCTCGATCTCATCTTTAATCTCAGTGAATGTCAAACGCCCTTCACAGGGATAGTGTTGTTTGAGATCCTGGTTCGAGATCGGCGACCATAGCTCTCATTCTCAACGTTCTCATGACCGTCTACGAATTGCTTACATCCGAGAAACTGAAAGTGTCTGTTGCCTGAATTTTACAAACAGTCTCTTGAGTATTCTCTCCGGTTTCACTCTTTCCCGTACGAGGAACTTGGTAATAATGTGCAACGAAACGGAGACAGTTGCTTCTTCCATAGACACGGTGATAATGTCTAATGACGGAAGCAATACTCACTACTCTTCGCAACCACAGGAGTGAGATCCACCATCAATAATGTGCCCGGAGAACCAAGAATGTGCTTTATATTTGATTCAGCCTAGTGTTACAGAAAGAGAATGTAACAAAAAATATTCTCCTAAGATACAATTATAAACAAATACACACAAATGATTAAATAGAATTTACTGTCGTTTCTCAGACTCTTCGTCATACTCTGACACAGAGACTGATATTACGCTATAGATTTCTAAGCCAGATCAGTACACTGTCTTCACTACCATTCATCGTAATTTATGAGCAACTTTTGGATTCAAATGTATTCACCTGTATGACAAGAAAACAATATACTGTGAGAGACGTACCGGCATGCTATTCATTATACCTCTTCTAAGTAGTTGGGCGGTCACAGAAAAAACTCTCCAAAAGTAATAAAAGAAGTAGTGTCCTTAAGAGGGAGAGCGAGTTTATTCAGAGTTTACACGACGAGGACGTCAGGTTGAGAACTTGCCATGTTAATGGTGTTGAAGTATGTATGGCACCAAACATGTACTAACTGAAAGCTCTGGCGGTAAATACTAATTTGGCTTTCAAAGGCAATGGTCTGGAGACGCAGCTGTGTTACGGAGCACACGGGGAAGCGCTTAGATCAAGCGTCTCGTAGCTGCATAATTAACTAGGCGAGTTCGGTTGATGGAACCCAGTGGGTGTGACTCTAGCCACTGGAGCTTCAGAGGGTGTGGAAGCGAACCGTGTGTTTGTGGGTGGCTCTGCTGCCTTATGAGATACTACCGGAGATGCTTTGGCAGCAACACTTGTGTGGGTGTGACAACTAGTCGCACAGTTAAACTCTATAGATAAAGCGTAGTACTTCTGCGAGATAAGATGTTGGTGCAGTGTTTTTCTAGAACACAGTGTCACTTGATGTTCTTTGCTGTTTACGACAAGTGTACAAGTTGTTGATATTACCAGATGAGGGCGATATACGAGGGGGGATCCAGTAGTAATGAGAATTTTGCCCTGGAAGTTGGTAGAACTCTAGTTCTCTAATCCCCACCATTTTGTTTCACCCACCTTACCGGCGCTGGTGTAAAACCATTATTGCGGTCATTACGACTGTTGTTATTACTGTTCCACGTATTCAGCGATTTTTCATTAGCACATGATAACAATGTTTTGCATTTCTGTTAGAGAAATCAATAGCGAACACTGTGGAAATGCTTTGGACGTCTGACAGGACAAAACTGAGCCAGGGGAAGGCTTATCAGTGGTTTTCTTCTTTTAGAAGTAGTCAAATGTCAGTTGACGAGAAATAACGACTGGGATGTCGCTCGACTTCCAGAACGCACGGAAAATTTGAAAAAAACCGTGCTGCGATCATGTTTGATCGTCGTAAAACAATCTATGAATTCGTGGAAATGACTGGAATATCCCGGAATTCACGCCAACGAATTTTGACTTAAGATCGGAGGACGATTAGCGCTGCAGCCAAATTCATTCCACATGCGCTTTCTGGAGACTAGCGAGTCAGTCGTCTGCCTGTATGCCGGGAATTAAAGAATATTCAGAAATTTTTCGGGATTTTGACGCAAAAATCATCACTTGCGACGAACCGTGAGGGTACAACCCAAAAACTCAGCAACAATCCAGCCAGTAGAAAACTTCGTGACAAGGACCAAAGAAAGCAAGCCAGGTAAAATCCCATATGAAGATAATGTTAGTCTGTTTTTTCGACATCAAGGGAATTGACCACCACGAATTACTACTTTGAAATGCTGAAACGATTACGTGAAACAGTGAGAAAAGAAACGACCCGCTCTGTGATAAACAGTTTGGCTTTTGCTCCATTACAACGCCCCTGCGCATATACCATTGTGTGTCAGGCGTTTTTGATCAAAAACTAAATGGTCCCACTTTGTCACCCTCCTTGCTCACCGGATTTGTCCTCCTGTCACCTGTCACGTTTTTTATTCCGAAAAATATAAAGAAACCTGAAAGAGAAGCGTTTTAATGATGTAGAAGAAGTGTCACTAAACATCGTAACTTCAGAAGAGTTTAAAAACCGTTTTCACCAAAGGAACAAACGTCAGGACAAATATATTATGTCTTGTGGACACTACTTTGACGGTGTTTGTTTAAAAAATGTTCCATCGAAAACATCAATTTTTTGTCAAACAATTTTCGTTATGTTGGGTACGTCCTCGTACTGCTAGTAAAATCTGAGAGCAGAGGTTGAAGATAGTTTTTGCCTATCAATAAAGGTGAGAGTAGTGTCATGATGAGGCTGCCTTAACATTTGACAGTCACGTTGGCGTAATCTTTTTGAGTTGCGGGAATACAAATTTAGTGTGTCTTCACAGCACCTGAAGTTATAGAATCAATCGAGGAATTCCATTTATTGAAATTCTCACGTTTTTAAAATACTGGTAACGCATGTCTGAAGGGAAAGTTGCTTGGGCAGTCTAACCTCACTCACTAACGGCAATGTTCATTCACGACTAGGATTACTTCCTTATCTACTCTGCGTTGCTGAACTTGTCAGCTAGCGCCGCGTTTACACAAAAACTGAAAACTCTAACGTAATTTGGTTGTTCAGTGAAGAGGTGAATCACATTAGAAAAACTCTACATGAACTGAATTAAGTTTTCGTCACATGGGATTTGTTATCACCGGCTGGATCGTGAACCATTGCGCTATCAATAGTCCACGGCACGTGGAACACAAGCCTTAGCCTGAAGGGGGCGTGGCACTTTTGCCACGAGTGCCATAAGGCCGTGATTCCGGAAGAGGCAGTGTCTGAAACAGCACGGACAGCGCAGGTCTGCGGGGCAACGGGCTGGCTGTTTGTTCTACCGCCCGTGTGACTTCCAAGTTGATTTGGCTGAGCATCTTCCGGACACAAGGGACCTGCACCGGAAACGAGAGTGGACATATTATTCCTTTGGCCGACCAGTACTGGAAGCGAGTGGTGGGTCGTCGTCATCCCCACATCTCCTGGCGGCTCCAAGTTTTTCCACTCTTTGTCGTCCCACAGCGGCTTTGTATGCTCGGTGAGCCATATTTGGTTCGATGCTTCGGTGCCGGAACGCGCTGCAGTCATGAAGACTGATCTCCTCTGTGAGCTTGATAACTGTGACTGGTATGTTTCTTGCCGGTGTTTGTACCCTACTGCTTTTACACGCATCAAGAAAAGTTTTGCATCACCCCGGTTCCCAGAACTCTTGAAGATATATGTTGACTGTGGATATTGTATCACAGACACAGTTCCTTTGCCTGTTCAGAGATGTCACTAAACCTTCCCAAAGATGTAAACAACCGTACATGAGTGCCGAATATTAGACGGAGCGGGCTCGACAGCCGATCAGTTCCAGTCATCCACCAGGAAGGAGGTACACGGCTCGTGTTGTCTGTAGTTCAACCATGCGTAGACGGTCAATACCGCGATTCGATCGCGTCCGCATTCTTACTTTGTACCAGGGAGAGCGCTCAACCCGAGCGGTTGTAGACGCTACAGTCTGGAACCGCGCTACCGCTGCGGTCGCAGGTTCGAATCCTGCCTCGGGCATGGATGTGTGTGATATCCTTAAGTTCGTTAGGTTTAAGTAGTTCTAAGTTCTAGGGAACTGATGACCTCAGAAGTTAAGTCACATAGTGCTCAGAACCATTTGAACCATTTGGGCTATCAACAAACGAAGTGTCCAGACGTCTCGGAGTGAACCAAAGCGATGTTGCTTGGATATGAAGGAGAAACAGAGAGACAGGATGTGTCGATGACATGCCTCGCTCAAGCCGCTCAGGGGCTACTACTGCAGTGGATGTCCGCTACCTACGGATTACGGCTCGGAAGAAGCTGACAGCAACGCCACGGTGTTGAACAGCGCTTTTCTTGCAGCCTCTGGACGTCGTGCTACGACTCAAACTGTGCGCAGTAGGCTGCTCGATGCGCAACTTCACTCTCTACGTCCATGGCGAGGTCCATCTTTGGAACCACGATACCATGCAGCGCGGTGCAGATGTGCCCAACAACACGCCGAATGGACACCACAAGATTGGCTTCACATTCTCTTCACCGATGAGTGTCGCATATGCCTTCAACCAGACAATCGTCGGAGACATATCTGGAGGCAACCTGGTCAGGCTGAACGGCTTAGACACTGTCCAGCGAGTGCAGCCAGGTGGAGGTTCCCTGCTGTTTTCGGGTGGCAATATGTGGGGCCGACGTACGCCGCTGGTGGTTATGGAAGGCGCTGTAACTGCTGTACGATACGTGAATGCCATCCTCCGAGCGATAGTGCAACCATATCGGCAGCATATTGGCGAGGCATTCGTCTTCATGGACGACAATTCGCGCCCCCATCGTGCACACCTTGCGAATGACATCCTTCAGGATAACGACATCGCTCGACTAGAGTGGCGAGTATGTTCTCCAGACATGAACCATATCGAATATGCCTGGGATAGATTGAAAAGGCCTGTTTATGGACGACGTGACTCACCAACCACTCTGCGGGATCTGCGCCGAATCGCCGTTGAGGAATGGGACAATTTGGACAAACAGTGCCTTGATGAACCTGTGGATAGTATGCCACGACGAATACAGGCATGGATCAATGCAAGATAAGGTAGCGGTATGTACAGCAATTTGGACCACCACCTCCGAAAGTCTCGCTGTATTGTGGTACAACATGCAATATGTGGTTTTCATGAACAATAAAAAGGGCGTAAATGATGTTATGCTGATCTCTATTCCAACTTTCTGTACGGGTTACGGAACTTCCGGAACCGAGATGATGCAAAACTTTTTTTGATGTGTGTATATCGGACTCGGTTCTGTTGTACTCTGTTCCTGTGTCTGGCAAGATGATTTCAGGAGCGTGTCGATCGTGTCAAAACATAATAGCTTCCCTTTGGTAACCGTCATAAAGTTGTGATTTGATGGTGTGTTTTAAGTTACTCGGGTTTTGAAAATTGCTTTAATGTTTAATGCGTCATTATTTAGGGCGTTCAGTGTATTTTTTTATCTGGTACGTTGTGCATTAAATCGCTAAGTAGCTTTGTTCTCGCAAGCTTATTCGCAAATATTGTTGCATGTCTTTTGGTGATTTATACTTCCAAGCCGAGCTTATGTTTACTTAGGAGAGGTCAATCAACCAAGCCTTGGCGTCTTCCTTCACCTATGTTTTCTGTCCCGCGCAACAATTATGTATTTCCCGTTTCTGTTTCGTGACGTGATTCGATGCTGAATCTAACCTGGGCGCTGAACTTCACTATCAGATGTAACTGGGGGTGCTCGCCTTGGGCAGTTTCCTTATTATCTTTTAATGACTTTTCACAACTGTGACTTATGTTTTTACTCGTTTGACTTAAAAATTTATTTTCTGTTCATTAGGCTATTACTGTATGTTTGTGCGTTGGGACTTATTCTCACTGTCTGCTCAGAAAAGGAGTTTGGTGGGCAACATATCGGGCTTGCTCTAATTGATTTGGGGTCTGTTCGTCGGGGCTGCATAGCCCGACATGTGGTGGTCTCATATCAAGGAGGTTTAATTGTTTCTTGTTCCCTTTCAATGAATTCCTCTTTCGATAAACCTGAATGAAGTGTTGTATTTTAGTGAAATACAACTTATAAATATTTATGCCCTTCATGTTTTAAAGACTGTTTTCTTAGAACCTTTGAAGATATTGTTATGTAACTTCAATTTATGAAATATTATCTTCCATCTCTAATTGAAATTGACTGTAAATATTTCAACAATAGTAACCAATGGCACAAAAGTTATATATTTTGAAAGGAGTATAACATCTGTCGTCAATTTAAAATTTTCGTACTTCATTCTCCCACGAATGATCTATTGGAGGTTGAGAGCAAGTATTTGAATTAACATGATAACATTTCGTCATTAGTCTCACTTAAGTATTTAACATTGTTGATCGATTATCAGTAATTGTTTTTAAAGGGTTTTGTGCAGTTACATACCCAGTAACTGTTGACCTAATTTGTAAAGTTATATTGGCTGATAAGTGTTATTTAAAGTCTTGATACGAATGATGCACAATGCTCACTTCTCCTAGTCCTTCCACTACCAGGCAGCCTTACGCCAGTAGTGTGTACCAAATCGTAAGCAGAATATCACTTGTCCATTCGCATATGTAGAACACCGCTTCCCTGTTTTAGTTCCAGAGCCAGACTTGCTGATAGTTGCATTAAAACAAGTACCGCGATACGAACCGGTGGCATAACTCGGGTATGGCGTGCACCGTTTTCGTGGGGGCGCAGTTTTGTGACGGGCGTAAAACACAAGTAAGGACAGAAATAAAGAGGAAAATAGAGGGAATGGATTTTATGGTACTGACATGGGATGGGGTTCTAGATGTTTGAAAGGGAAATGTGAGACAATTCAGACTGGAATGAGTTGAGCCGTAGTCCCATAAACCATTCTCGTCATCCTACGTGAGACAATGCAGCGGAAGTGAAAGGAGAAAACATGTTTACAAAGTTTCAAGAACCGGCTTTAAATGAAGACTCTAGCATATACAAGCCCCTACTACCGCTCCCTTAGGGATTATGAGGACAAGATTAGATTAATTACAGCATGCACGTAGTCATTTCAACAATCATTCTTCCCGCGCTCCATACTTGGTTGGTACGGGAAGAAACTGAAATAACCGGTACACTGGGACGTACCCTCTGCCATGTATGTTTTAGTGGTTTGTAGAGTACAGATGTTGGTGTAGATGTAGATGAGTATATTTCGCGTTTTCTGTACTGTTTAATGAGGTCACCATTAATTATCAATGAAACAAGGGGTAAATAATCACGATATTGTTGCAAGGAATGTAAGTTTGGACAATATTTTCCTTGTTTTGAATTGTATTATACAAGCCAGAATTCTGAGATGTTGTAGTTTAGTGGCTGTTTAATTATTGTGAGCCGGCCAGGGTGACCGAGCGGTTCTAGGCGCTACAGTCTGGAACCGCGCGACCGCTACGGTCGCATGTTCGAATCCTGCCTCGGGCATGGATGTTTGTGATGTCCCTAGGTTAGTTAGGTTTAAGTAGTTCTAAGTTCTAGGGGACTGATGACCTCAGAAGTTAAGTCCCATAGTGCTCAGAGCCAATTATTGTGGGTACGTGGTAGTTACACTACTGGCCATTAAAATTGCTACACCACGAAGACGACTTGCTACAGACGTGAAATTTAACTGACAGGAAGAAGATGCTTCGATTAGCTTACCAGAGCATTCACACAAGGTTGGCGCCGGTGGCGACACCTACAACGTGTTGACATGAGGAAAGTTTCCAACTGATTTCTCATACACAAACAGCAGTTGACCGGCGTTGCCTGGTGAAACGTTGTTGTGATGCTTCGTGTAAGGAGGAGAAATGCGTACCATCACGTTTCCGATTTTGGTAAAGGTCGGATTGTAGCCTATCGCGATTGGGGTTTTTCATATCGCGACATTGTTGCTGGCGTTGGTCGAGATCCTATGACTCTTAGCAGAATATGGAATCGCTGGGTTCAGGAGGGTAATACGGAACGCCGTGCTGGATCCCAACGGCCTCGTATCACTAGCAGTCGAGATGACAGGCATCTTATCCGCATGGCTGTAACGGATCGTGCAGCCACGTCTCGATCCCTGAGTCAACAGATGGGGACGTTTACAACAACCATCTTCACGAACAGTTCGACGACGTTTGCAGCAACATGGACTATCAGCTCGGAGACCATGGCAGCGGTTACCCTTGACGCTGCATCACAGACATGAGCGCGTGCGATGGTGTACTCAACGACGAACCTGGGTGCACGAATGGCAAAACGTCATTTTTCCGTATGAATCCAGGTTTTGTTTACAGCATCATGATGGTCGCATTCGTGTTTGGCGACATCGCGGTGAACGCACATTGGAAGCGTGTATTCGTCATTGCCATACTGGCGTATCACCCGGCGTGATGGTATGTGGTGCCATTGGTTACACGTCTCGATCACCTCTTGTTCGCATTGACGGCACTTTGAACAGTGGACGTTACATTTCGGATGTGTCACGACCCGTGGCTCTACCCTTCATTCGATCCCTGCGAAACCCTACATTTCAGCAGGATAACGCACGACCGCATGTTGCAGGTCCTGTAAGGGCCTTTCTGTATACAGAAAATGTTCGACTGCTGCCCTGGCCAGCACATTCTCCATATCTGTCACCAGTTGAAAATGCCTGGTGAATGGTGGTCGAACAACTGGCTCGTCACAATACGCCAGTCACTACTCTTGATGAACCGTGGTATCGTGTTGAAGTTGCATGGGCAGCTGTACCTGTACACGCCATCCGAGCTCTGTTTGACTCAATGTCCAGGCGTATTAAGGCCGTTATTACGGCCAGAGGTGGTTGTTCTGGGTACTGATTCCTCAGGAGTTATGCACCCAAATGGCGTGAAAATGTAATCACATACCATTTCTAGTATAATATATTTGTCCAGTGAATAGCCGTTTATCATCTGCATTTCATCTTGGTGTAGCAATTTTAATGGCCAGTGGAGTAGTTTGCAATTTCACCACTTACTTGAATGTCTTCTTGCTTACTTCGACTCCACGTCGTTTGTTTTGCATTGAATGTCGCCATCTAGAACTGTCTGCTGCATAAGACATACTATATAATTATCGTATTACTGACTCTTGATATTAAATCTTACCGTCTTCTGTAAGTTGTGTGTGTGTGTGTGTGCGTGTGTGTGTGTGTGTATGTATTTTCTACAACACAAAATCGAACGAAAAAAACGCCGAACTTCCTCTTTTGCTGTACATGGCAATAACATACTCGTCTCTCCCGTCTCCAGTTTCAAAACTCATCTAACTGGAGTAGACATAATTGCACATTCGCTTCTGTTCTGGAAAACACGTAATTCCGTTTAAGGAAATCAGAAACTAACTCATTATAAAGCTCCATTTATTTTTGACTCTATCACAGTTCATGTCACAATCTTAACCAGATTCGGCCCACAGTGCCATTTTCAGACGCTATAGGTGGTATGTCGTGAACTTCACGCGTTGTCAGACTCAGAGTGCCGTTAGTATCATATGAAAATGGTCATTTGGGGCCGAATACGGTGATGATTGCGTTATACAAACTGATTGAATAAAAAATAGACAGTACTTTACATCCATTTCTTCTTAGGAGATTAGCTTGTTCCTATCTCCTACGATGGACTCCAAGGAGTTTGCAACTGTGGCACCGCTGCAGATCGTGTGTACCTGTTGCCTTCCTTTTTTTACAGCAAATGAACCACCCTGGCACCCAAAGGGATAGGTTGGGGTGAAGTGGGCAGGGGTCGTAGTCCGAAATCTGGCCCCATGCCCTGTTTCATCCCTCATTAACTAAGAAAAGCATAGGGACTGTAGAGTAGAGGTACAAAGCAAATCAATGATGTTTTTATTAATTTCTTTGTAATACCACCAAGCATAGCAGGGAACCAACATAGTGAGGAGGAGGAAGCGGCAAGTCGCCACACTCGGCTAGACTAGTCTTCCGGAGATGACCATTCCTATGACCAGAGAATAACCGGTACTAAGAAGGGAAAATGTGTTGATCAGCTCCTCATTGCAGTAACACGCCAACTCCGGGATGAGTTAAGAAAGACACTAGCAAAGGCAATTCGAGAAAAATTGTCTGCATTTATCACTGCGGACAAGTGCACAATGTCGTTCATTACGGAACTTCCAAAAATCAAAGACTTTTTCTCATCGTCAGCAAACAAGTAGTGAACTACGTTTCCACAAATCCATTTCACGGTGTTCGTTTTTGTTTGTGGGAAGTGTCCCGAGTCCTGAAAGAGGGGCAGACGAGGTGGTATCTGGTGACAAATCGTACGGACCAGCATGTGTTGCACCAAGAACCAGACACATATCGCCGATCCGTACACCAAGTGATTTTCGTTTACGTCCGGAACATCATACGCTACACGCAACGAGCTGTCTCCAAGGTGAACCCCACGGAAGCGTGGGACTTGCTTCCCATTGATCTTAAAGTACATGGAGACTGGACGTCTGTGGTAAGTTAAGGAGTGCACACCGATGGCCAGAATGCACGTCAGTCTACGTGGGATGCTTCCTCTCGACCGCATTCGGTGGCCTGTTCTACTGAAGAAAGTCACAGATGGCCTTAGATCGCATGTTGAACAGCAAGCCGTGGCAAATATCTGAATCCAGTGCCGCTAGCACGCAGCATTTCATGGACGGTGGAATAAGGAGTCCCTGTGCCACGTGGGGCATACGTGACGCCAAATAAACATTTACATATTGTGCCCGTTGCAGAAGACTGAGGCCTCGTATAGAATGATCAAGGCGCCCATATAGTCATCGTCAAGATCGAACGCCTGACTAGTCAAGAGTGGCTAAAAGTCCATGAATACGACGAAAGTGAGCAAGATCAATTATTTGCGGGATTATCGCCACCTCCCAAAGAGATTTGATCAGGTAAAACCACGTACCAGCTAGTCCAAAAATCCTTGCACTCAACAGCCAGCTAAAGATATTCGTGTCACTGTTGAGCAACGTCAACGGGCGTAATCGCATATCCGTGATGTATCCCGAGGCTTGTGGTTGGGAATCTAGAGATCGTTGAGGAAATCGTCTTGGATCTATGCGATAGGCGATATAAGGTTCCGACAAACTCCCATTCACACCAGCGCTAGTAGGCGACGTTATGTCCGATATCTCTTGTGTGAGGCCTGGTGATGTTGCGCGGAGTACAGCATATCCTATATAGCGTTGGGTATCTAAGCGGCGCCAATCATCAGCCGTAATATAATTAATAGAAGTCCTATGATGATGGCTCCGTTCCGCTGTCACGAGATACACAGACGGACGATTCTATGCTAAACCATCCTGTCTGCGCACCCTGGCCATAGATCATTCAAGGTGACGTTGCGAGAGGGCAGAGAGCTGTGCCTTCCCATGATTCACCATCGCCTGACGCTCTGGCGAATACGGGTTTCATAGTACATTCCCGGAGAATCGTCAAGTAGAAATCCTGGGTTCGTTGACACCAAGCCGCGACCTCCTTTCCATAACCAGTCAAGGCATTGCGGAGGGGAGGTTTTGCGCAGAGGACGCAGAATGATACACGTCATAGTGTCAACGACGTGCTGACCACGTAGTCTCGATGAGCTGCCGGTAGTTCGGTGAAGTAAGATGGATCATGTCTTTCCAAGGTCCCCGAACATGCCACACTCTTTGGCGGCAGAGACTGAAGCACAGATATAAGCGTCCTGATCAGAGAACGCAACGAACCAGACTTCAGCGACCTGCAACCCCACCAACAATATCTCGAGAGATATAAACACGGTCAAGGAGACTGGAAGAATGACTACTGAAATGCGCAAACCTCGGACGATCACCACGAAGATGCACCCAAGAGTCCACAAAGCTGAGGTGCTGGACAACTGCCGCTAGCTCCACGCACGGCGAGTGGGGCGGCAGTTGGACTTGGGCGCTTGGGCAGAGTTGAAGTTTCCTCCCATGATTACGGCATCTTGCCGACCCACGATGGGTGGCCTGACCGCCTCAGGGAAAGTAGAACGTTCGTGGCGTTGGCCCGAAACAGATAGCGCATAGAGGTTGATGGTCTGACACCACTAAACACGAGAGCCATGCCTCTGGGATCAGGGAGATAGGCAACTGTATCAGCGAGGATAACGGCACACAAGAGGATCGCAACCACACTACCAGCAGGGGAAGCACGGGAGACATGTACTGTAAAGCCATGGGACCACAAAAAGTGGACAATTTCAGTTTCTCCCCCATATAGTATTTCATGGAGTAATGCCAGTTTATGGCGAACGCGAATGGTATTGACATTGGCTGTGTGGTAAATTTGAAAAGCTATCATTGCCTGGAGGTCAGGCGATGCAGACACGGAGGTAGTACGGGGAACTCCGTGTTAGGCCCCCATAGAAGGGCGAATCACTCTCACAAGGAAGGAGCCAACCCCACGAAGTTGGTTCTATCGCACTACACACCTCGAGAACGTCCATCCTAAGCATCGACGTTGTCGCTCAGAAAGTGGTATGTTATCTTTATAATGAGTTGTAGCTTTCTAATCGTCTCTTTCCTCACGCAGTTGCTGAACCAGGACCAAGCTAGAGAAGGACCTACCCTGGGTAAAAAAAAAGAACTGCACCTCCTGTAAGTGGTCGCTCAGAAAGACGACGCGTCACTGGGCCGTTTGAATGGAGAACTGTCAGAATGCCCCATGGTGGTGCAACCGCATTAGGCGCAAGCGGGGGAAGGTTGCGAAGGTGGATGCTGACCGGAGATGGGGACGGGGAAAGACGTCGCATCGTCTTGTGTCAGAACGTTGGAGAACAGCGCTTCATCAGTAAGAGGGTCATCATCCAGTGCCCACATGCAATGGAGGCACTCATCAGAAGGAGCACGATGTTGTCCCTCCCGTTTCCTCGGCGACCGTTGCTTCCTAAGTTATTGTTCCGTGTTGGATGGCAGACAGCTGTCGTCCGACATGCGACCAAACAGCAGAAAAGCGGAGGCCGGTACAGCTCCATAATCAGCAAACATGGCATCAGGACAGACGGCTTGCGCCTGTAGACCTCCGTCTTCCGTTGGTACTGCCTCCGGCGGCAATGCAGCAGTGTAGGAGATGGAGACAAAACGCGCATTGCGTCGTCGAGAGGAGTCGACACCGAAGTCGACTGATTCAGAGAGGGCTCAGCAGGACGCAGCCCCACAAAGGACACTTAAGATGTAGGTCTTGTCGACCCCTCTTTAATAGTCTGGGAATTCTGACATTGTCCTTACAGTATATATTTTCTTTAATGTCGTTTGTTGTTAGCAATATTAGCTTATTCCCAAGAGTTAGCAGCTTTCACTCAGTTAATACTAAGCAGAAATCAAATCTGCATGTGGAATGCACTTCCTTGACTCTTGTGCAGAAAGGCGTGCTGCATCCATTTTCAATAAGCTTCCACAAGAACTCAAAAATCTTAGCGGTAGCCCAAACGCTTTTAAGTCCAAACTGAAGAGTTTCCTCATGGCTCACTCCTCCTATTCTGTCGAGGAGCTCCTGGAAGAGCTGAAAAATTAAGCAAATTCCAGTGTTACATTGTTGATTTTCTTTATTTAACACTAGGACCGCCGAGTGGTCAATTTGACCACTTTTTATATTTTAACATGTTATTATTCGGTCAATTTCTGAACTATGCTGTTGTGAGTTAATGACTTTTCCTAAATGTTTATGTAGATCATATAAATAGTCCAATATTTATTTTATCTTCATTAGTTTTCTTTGAATGACCACTTGTACTTAAAACCGCCGAGTGGTCACTTTGACCACATTACAAGTATATTTGAAAACAGATTATTTAAAGATTGTTGTGCTCAGTCCCCGGATTTATTCTTAGCACTCGTCAACAATGTACTAAATATGCTGGTTACTGAAGTTTATTCGCACTGTTTGAATTTAAAAGCTCAACAATGCAATATGTCATTTATTGTTTGCTATTGGGTTTCGCATAAACAAGACTGATTATTTGAGTACTGGTCTCAGGGCAGTAGACATGGCTCAGATGTCACAGCGATACAAACCACGGCCACGGCCACTTTCAGCTGAAGAAATTGACACACTTTTGTATGAATCGGATGCTGAAAATGATCCTCAAGTTGAGGACGTTGTGGAAGATTCTAAAGATGAGGATTACCAACCTGTCGCTAATGTGGAGAGTGACAGCTCCGAGACTGAAGATGAAGGTAATTTACATTCACTTATATCATTATTATTATTATTGTTATTATTATTGTTGCTATATGAATAATGATCACTATTATAATAGAGCTGACACTTCTACTGCTACTTCTGTTACTGCTATTTTATTGTGTGGTATGTTATCTTTATAATGAGTTGTAGCTTTCTCATTGTCTCTTTCCTCACACAGTTGCTGAACCACGACCAAGCTAGAGAAGGACGGACCCTGGGTAGAAAAAGAACTGCACCTCCTGTAAGTGGACCAATACAGAATCGACATAGAAGTTATAATGAGTTGTAGCTTTCTCATTGTCTCTTTCCTCACACAGTTGCTGAACCACGACCAAGCTAGAGAAGGACGGACCCTGGGTAGAAAAAGAACTGCACCTCCTGTAAGTGGACCAATACAGAATCGACATAGAAGAGGAGTACGAAGTGAGGGTTCACTTCCAGAACCTGGCTCAAAACTCCTGGGGAAGGACGGGATCACGAAGTGGACTGTAGCAGACTTCGGTGTTACTACTCCAGGTGGGATAGGCCCCTAGAATATATTGAAAGATACACGGGGACCTACTCCACACGCAAAGCGGCACGTCTCAAATGATAATGTTTCGAGTGCCTGGCGCCTTTTAGTTGATCAATCAATGTTGAAACACTTAAAGAAATGCACAGAAGCAGAGGCACAACGGCTTCTTGGAAATGAATCCTGGAGTTTGCATTTAGAAAGATGCATTTGTTGCTTTATATGTTCGTGGTTCACTAGGAACCAGATGTATTGAAGTAGATGAGTTGTGGTCGAAAAAGTGGGGAGCCCCATTTTTCACTGACACAATGAGCAGAAACAGGTTTCGAGAAATTTTAAAATATCTGCGTTTTGATGAAAAAAATACACGGTCGGAACGTTTGAAAAGTGACAAATTTGCACTTAAATCAACTACTTGGAACCATTTTATAGAAAACTGTCAGTTGAATTACATACCTGTCACTGTGGACGAACAACTTTTCCCCAGCAGAACCAGGTGTCCGTATTTGCAATATATGCCGAATAAGCCTGATAAATTCGGAATCAGATTCTGGCTTCTAGCGAATGTAGAAAAAAGATATCTTTTTAATGGGCTCCCATATGTAGGAGAGAACGAACAGAGGGCACCTAATGCCAAACTTCAAGAACAAGTGGTAATGAAGTTGGTAGCTCCATATCGCAATAAGGGGCGAAATGTGACTACTGATAATTTTTTCACTACGGTCACACTTGGCGAGAGACTGGAAAAAAAGAAAACTAGTCTTGTCGGCACTATCAACCGTGCAAGAAAAGAAATTCCGAACACTATAAAAAAAATGAAAACTCCTCTTTATACGTCTGTTCTTGTGAAAAGGGAAGGTGGTACTCTGACTGTTTACCGAGGGAAAAAGAACAAAAATGTTCTTCTGTGTAGCACCATGCACACAGATGCTTAAATACAAAATAATTCGAAACACCTTCCCGAAACAGTGAGCTTCTACAATAGCACAAAATTTGCTGTAGATGTCTTGGACCAGATGACGAGGAAATATTCTGTCCGCTCTGGTACTCGTCGATGGCCTGTACACGTATTTCACAATATCCTTGATTTGGCAGCCATCAACGCATGGATCATTTTCAAGCTGTGACAGGGATCAAGACGAGTAGGAGGAATTTCATCCCAAATCTAGCAGAAGAATTACGTAGAGCCTATATGGAAACCAGAAATCAGGAAAGGATGCCAAGGGATGGAAAAGAAAAGGAAGGAAAGGGCGATGGTGATGAAGAAAGAGAAGAAGCGGAAATTCCTGCGAAAGTAAGAAAACTATGCCAAACCAGGGAATGCAGAAACAAGACAAATGAAGTGTGCAGTAAATGCAAGAGATATGTTTGTGGGCCGTGTACATATAAAGTAATAAAGACAGGAATTTGTAATGCTTGTAAGTAGGATTAGGTACTATACATGGTCATATTTTATGATTGGTCTTTCTCTTAACATATTCATTGGTATTTAGTTTCTCCAGTAAGATTAATTTCTATTAATTTTAAAACTACTGCAATACAATTTGTATGGTCGCAGATAAATATTGTGAACTATGTTCTTTAATATTAGTAATTTATGTTCCCATTGTTGTTGTGAAATACAATGATACTGTTATTAAACGTAATTAAAGTGATACAGTGTTATCAAGGTCATTAATATTTACATTAAACAGCACAGCATGTACTTACAAAGAAAGTGGTCACTTTGACCACATCGGCGGTTCTAAGTATACTACTAGTTCCGGCGGTTCTAGTGTTAAACTTACGAATTGTCGCCTGAATACGTTTCTTGTATTTCATTTTATCTGTTTCTACTATCGTGTTATAACTTCATGTATTTACTCGTTCTTTGACCATGGAGACTTCTCCTTACTTTGGTCCCACGGAACAATAAATAAATAAATAAAACACAGTAGGCGCCGCAGGGACAGCGAGGTCTCTGATTGCCGTCTGAAATCAGTCTGTGTCGGAGACATTCAGAACTGGCCTGTCCTCGCCGGCCGCTGTGACCGAGCGGTTCTAGGCCCTTCAGTCCGGAACCGCGCTGTTGCTACGGTCGCAGGTTCGAATCCTGCCTCGGCCATGGATGTGTGTGATTTCCTTAGGTTAGTTAGGTTTCAATAGCTCTAAATTCTAGGGGACTGATGACCTCAGAAGTTAAGACCCATAGTGCTCAGAGCCATTAAACTGCTACTAGCACAAGGGGATGGACACTAAAACGTTTTCAACATAAGTAACCTCGAAAAGCCAATAGCTAACCACTTGTATTTCTTCATACAATCAAACAGTGCACGAAAAAGAAAACAAACACACCGATTTAACACGAGCCTAATACTTTAATACAATTCAGAGTCAATCAGATGAGGAAAAATATTTGTCACATAATGTCAAAAATTGAGCTACAGACACAAAAAATTTTTCCATATGTTTCTATGTCTATAAATTGAATTTCATAAAATCAAGAAATGTGTATAGAAAGAGTGAGTATTCTTGCATGTCTGCATCAGCTAAGAGGAAAGAGCAGAAAGACTGTATGAGTTGGAAACAGAAGTCTTGTTTGAACTATCTGCCGATCTTCCTTTTTATATCTCAAACTTCTATTCCGTGTGCTTGGAATTTCAGAAGTTTGATCGTGATAGAGAACCTAGAAACTTCGAAATAGGAAATGCAAAGGCTCAATCTGTCATAATAGGGATAAGAGAAATGAAATGGGAAGTAGATAAAAATTTCTAGATGGTTCAAATCGCTCTGAGCATTATGGGACTTAACTTCTGAGGTCATCTGTCTCCTAGAACTTAGAACTACTTAAACCTAACTAACCTACGGACATCACACATATCAATGCCCGAGGAAGGATTCGAACCTGCGACTGCAGCGGTCGCGCGGTTTCAGACTGTAGCGCCTAGTACCGCTCGGCCAACCCGGCCGGCAAGATTTCTGGTCAGACAAATGTAGGGTAATATCAATAATAGCAGAAAACGGTACATGGATTATTTATGTATAGGGAGGCAGGACAGAGAGTCAGTTGTTGTGAATAGTTCAGTGTCAGGACTGTTCTCACAAGTATCGATAGTAAACCTTCGCCAACAACAACTGTTCATATATTCACGTCGACGTCACAAACAGAAGATGAAGCGTACAGAAAGTATATGAGAATACTAAACAGTTAATTCAGTACGTAACGGAACCTGATAACATAAAAATCAAGGGCAATGGAACTGATAACAGGGAAGGAATGGAAGAAAGAACTGAGGGAGAATAATTAACGACTTGGTAGTAGAAATGAGATAGGGGGAAGGATTTCAGGTAGCAGGGATTTCCACCAAACTATGGCTACTAATGGAACCTCGCCGATTACACATTTTGAATCTACGTTTTATAGGGTACCGGGTGCTACGTTTTTAAATGAAAAAGAAAATTATATGGACTGACGAAAAAACTCCCAACACCAAGAATGAGTTGTGCGATCTAAACGAAAGTTGGAAGACATGTTTGTACATACGAAAGACGATGTCTATTCAAATTTCGCGCTAGTCGCAGAAGAATGGAGCTAGTAGTGCCACTATGAGGACACAAATCAGGTCTACTTCAAATACACGATTTAACGGCCCTGAGCGTTAGTTACCTTTGAGATTGTATGTAGTGAGTTGACGTTAGTCGAGAATGCCTTTAAGGTGACAAAGTTGCCATTATCGACATTTCAATATGTATGAGCGAGGTTGTGTAATAGGGCTACTAGAAGCTGGATGTTCCTTCTGCTATATTACAGGAAGGCTTGGCAGGAATGTAGCCACTGTACATGATTGCTGGTAGCGGTGGTCACGAAAAATGTACGGAGGCGAGAAAAAATGGCTCTGGACGGCCACGTCACACTATCAATGGCGAAGACCATCGTATTCGTGATTTGCATCTGACGCGTCGTACTGCATCTGCTGTAGCAATGTGTGGAGAAGTTGGGGTCACAGTGACATAATGAACTGTTGCAAATCAGTTACTTTAAGGACATCTCCGAGCCAGGCACCCTGTAGCATGTGTTTCACTGATCCCAAACCACCGCCATTTGCAACTTCAGTGGTGTCAAGTGAGAGCTCTTTGGAGGGCAGGATGGAGATCTGTTGTATTTTATGAAGACAGCCTTAGTGTCAACGATGGCCGTTTGTAACTTAGAAGGAGGCTAGTTGAAGGAATGCGACCAATGTCTTTGGGGGCCTGCTACCAATGTCTGCGTGCTTGACACACTGTATCTACACAGGGAGTTATGGTCTAGAGCGTGATTTCGTATGACAGCAGGAACAGTCTCGTGGCTATCCCACGCACACTATCAGCAAATTTTTACGTCGGTCTGTTGTACTGTCGTCCATGATAAGCATTCCAGGGCTGTTTCCCAAGAGGATAACGCTCGCTCACATATCGCTGTCGTGACGCACCATGTTCCACAGACTGTCGACATGTTGGCTTGGCCTGCTCGAGCACCTGAGCTTTCTCCAGTCGAAAACGAATGGGACGTCATCGAACGACAACTCCAGCATCATCCACAACATCATTAACTGTCCCTGTGTTGACCGAACATGTGAAACAGGTATTGAACTCCATCCCACAAACTGCTATCCGGAAACTGTACAGCACAATGCCTGCACTTTTGCATGCTTGCATTAAACATTCTGGCGGTTACACCGGTTATTAATATAACAGCATTACATTAATCTGTGATCCGGCAATGTTAATCACTTAAGTATGTTACCTATACAAATATATTCCAGAAATTTCATTACTCTACATTAATTATTTTTTAGTGTTGAGATATTTTTCAGTCTGTGTATAAGAACTATATGCATTTTTCTGGAGGCTCACATGGCGGCCATGTTACTCTTAGGCCCCTACCTAGGTGGTAAAATGGCCGCCATGTAAGTGGTCAATACCTTAGCAACAGCATTCCAAGTTTGTTATTCTGATTTTCGGCCATTTTTTTGGCAGTGCCTTAGTGACCTACTATCTGAAGCAATGCGAAGCGACTGGAGCAAATGCTTCTGAATCGGATTTTCGTACTTGGCTAACCACGACAGTACAGAGACAGTTTTAATTAATAAAATTCAATCAGTTCAAAATCGTCACAAAGGGACTTTGTACTAAAGGTTTTAGAAGGCAATCTGATCTGTAGTAATGTGCGTGATATTATTATACCGCTATCTCGGATCCCGATACCAGTTGCGAGTTGGCAATATAACGACTTCCAGAAACAACAAAAATTTTATTTTCCATATTTCGCGCAGTTATCGATCATATTTATAAATTACTGTGCTACCGTAACCCAGTCAATTTATCTTAAAAGTTTTGCACAATTAGGTTAGCATTACCGTCAGAAACCGTGTTTTTCTTCAGGCAGCGTAACTGATGTCACGCATGTAGCCGGACTAAATTCCTTGTATTTGAGAATGAGAGCACTTAGCGGCTTACAACAAATTTTACACATAATTTCAAAGCTTCACGAAACTTTTTCTTACTAACACCTTGTAACACTTAAATCGATTAGAAGTGGGTTTATATTATGTAACTGTGTATCTGCAATTATGGAGTGTGTATTCTGTGGTAGTTAAAGTCTCTGACTTGTGACAGGAAATTTAGAGTTTTGTAATGATATATGAAAAAAAATGATTTGTTAAAATAACAGAATTTTATAACATGTGTATGTTTGTAAAAAAGACAATGTTTATTGAAAGCTGGTTCATGCTCAGGGCACTTGTATTTGTAAAAATAAAAGATGTAGGAAAGGTCCTCAGCAGCAGAAGTGGCATGGCGCGATGTAAAAGGTGGTTTTGGCGGTCGAACTGGGCGCCTCCTTGGTGTGAACGGTACTCATTATGTGGCTAGCCGTAACACGGAACACTTCGGTGGTGCTAAGAGAGGCAGTTGGAAACTGCTTTGAAAAGAATTTCTGCCTCAAGTGTGGACCTGGCTATTATTTGGTATTCTCGGCAAAAAGGAATGGCTCTAATATGTTGAAAATCCGACGCCAAGAAGAAATTTTATAGAGCATTCGAACATCAAGAGCCTTAAGTACAGGTAGCCGCCACGTCGCTTGCCACCAAAACTTCGCCACCGTTTTACTAACTTCATACATGCAGCTATGTATATCGGCATGGACCAGTTAAATTGTGTGTGTAGGTTTAATAATAATCCAAATGATATAAATCTGTGTACGGAACCATATCTTCTATCCTGATCACCAACCTATGCAGAGTCCTTTTCTAAAACCGAGTATCATGCCGGCCGCGGTGGCCAAGCGGTTCTAGGCGCTTCAGTCCGGATCCGCGCGACTGCTACGGTCGCAGGTTCGAATCCTGCCTCGGGCATGGATGTGTGTGATGTGCTTAAGGTTAGTTAGGTTTAAGTAGTTCTAAGTTCTAGGGGACTGATGACCTCAGATGTTAAGTCCCATAGTGCTCAGAGTCATTTGAACCATTTGAACCGAGTATCATGTTTTAAATGAGCAATTCTTACATTCAGGTGCTTCAAAGTGTTCTTTTGTTTTTGTTTGTCAAATGTAAAAGGGATAGCAAAAGTTAAAACTACAAAAGTGAAGTTAGATAGGAATTTGCTGAAGTACTCTTAGTTTACAGCAAAGTATTGTTTTCATACAATGAAGGCTTTCACGACCGAATGGTACTGTTGTTGATAATTCTTCCGGGTTATATGGCCGTGGTCCATGGAATACTTCTATTTCATGGACCACGGCCATATAATCCAGGAGAATTATCAACAACAAAGTATTGTTTTGTAGGAGTACAGTATCAGATTGAGTAAATGTTATTGTCTAAAATACCTGTTTCAAAGGTGATAAAAAGGCAAATAAGCTCATTTTAAAAAGTTAATTAAGCTCAGTGTTGATTTTCCTCTCTTGCAAAGTGAATTATGAACTACTCCAATTTGTCTTTTCTACTGAAATAATCATAGAGGTTGGCTAGTGACACTATACTACTTTATGGGTCCCCATCACATTCTCCACGTATTAGAAAGATAATTGGACTATTATTGCTGCTAAAGAAAACCGATATATGTAGAGGAGTATAAACAGTGTTTTTATAATATTATTTAATTTTATTTGTGGTTTTTTTTCATGTCAGTTAAGACAGAAGCCCCTCATGTCCAGATTTATTTCTGCACTTCATGCAATAACATACAGTATTGGTTTAAGTAATGATCTTGAGTGTAGTTGTCATTAGTATGAGTTTGGTGCTAATTTGATTTCCACAATTACTGGTGTGTGCGTTATTGATAACTGCTGCTACACACAGCTCACAGTGCCCTGTGTCAGTTTGTATCCTGTGCGGTATTCAAAAGGGAAATATCAACGAAAGTAACTTTAATAACCAATGTTCAAATTTTTTAAACATATATTTCCAAATTAATGTGCCTAATTGGGCTGGCGACCGTTCATGTTTTCATTCACATATGATTTTTACCACTTTCATTAACTCCCAAGGATGCGTAAACACACTGGCCACTTTTCCTGATAAGTAATCTGGCCACTATTCCCGAGTGGACAAAATGTTGGGATTAATGGTTAATAGAAGAAACTAACAAAAGGAAAGAAACGACAAGGAACTACATTTAGAAGCCAAAAGAATGTTCAAATGTGTGTGAAATCTTATGGGACTTAACTGCTAAGGTCATCAGTCACTAAGCTTATACACTACTTAACCTAAATTATCCTAAAGACAAACACACACACACCCATGCTCGAGGGAGGACTCGAACCTCCGCCAGGATCAGCCAAACCAAAAGACGTTGTTTGAATATTGGCTTGGTAAAAAAGTAGTACTCCAAATGTGAGTTAACTACTTGCCTCACATGAGACAACTGGAAATCAGAAAAGTTTGTACTAAAAATAACGAAACAGGCATGCTGTGTCAGACTCACTGACAACAGAGATCGTGCATTAGAACTAGTTTGACGGTTTCTTACCAGGCAGCATCACTGTTCACGGCAAATAATTTTACCTTGTCTTCCCCTACCCAGAAACAATTGGAGATTCGGTTCACAATTTTGTGGTAAGGAAGAGTAGTTAGCAGTGTAAGAGAACCGCCGGAAGACTCGGTGTGAAGAAGTGGAATAGTGAAGTACTGGAATGGTGACACGCGATACTCACTAACACACCTCTAAAAAGTGCAGTCACTGCAGTTGGACATAATACATACAAAGGAATTCTCTGTTTGTCCATCATCAACAGGGGACATCGGCTGGTTAAGTGATTGTCAATGTCAATGAAATTTTCTTACAGCCTTGTAGCTTAAGATGTTATTTTAATTCATTTTGAAGGCTACCAGTTTCAGAATTTCACTATGCCATCTTCAGGCCCCATATGCATCGCTCCAAATAAACGAAAATGCTTTCAAAATGAAATAAGATAACAAGCTACATGGCTATTGGAGAATTTCATTGACATTGACAAACAAGAAAGGTGACTGCGAAGAAACCCCGTCTAAGAGAAGAAATACTTCAGTTGATCGACCAAAGAAGGAAAAACGAAACTTTCAGGAAAAGACAGGAAATTAGCCGTATACCACAGAAATTTTTTAATTTGCTTTTGCTCAGTTTTTGCGTACCCTCTGCACCTCTCACGTCGCCCTTAGTACAGCCCTTAGGAGTTCACGTTACAGAGCTTCAGACTCTGCTTTATTAGTATTTTGTGGAACACAGTAAATAAACTGCTCTTCATAAGTGTGAGCAGCTGAGATCAGAGAACTGAGATTTTATACGCCCTGTGGCTTTACTTGACTTCTTCCTCTTCTCAGTCCCGTGTGCTAAACAAAGTTTGTAGTCTGTAGGAGGCATTCACGAGGGCTCTTTGCACGTGAAAAGTGCGACCGTGTGGAGGAGGGAAACAGTGTAGGTTCTTTTGTGTCGGTAGCAGGAGTTTGGCCACAAAAGCGCCTCTAGCCTGCCGCCTGCGCAGGGCAGAGGCAAGCCGCGCCGGGGCTCAGCGTTCTCCTGTACTGTGCCGTGTGCTGGGGCGGCCTGCGGTGACTACCGCTTTGACGGCGGCTGCAGCTGTTCGCTCGGCCCCACCCTGCGCCACAGGGAAGCCTAGCTGCTGGGCTGCAGGCGCAGCGCCGCGTTCCGCGTTTACTGGTGGCTCGCGAACAAAGTCATTCCACCACCTGCGCCACTGCTCCCCTTTCACCACGCTATTCTATTCGGGCCTATTTAACAGGAGAGCACACTTTTATTACTGTTTATGAAACAAGATATCTCACCTATTAAAGTTACGATGTGCTCTGATGAATTTCTTGTTGAAACGCAACGTTTCGTCCACATCTGCGAAGGAGATTTTCAGAGTTTTTAGAATGTCCGATACAAAAAAATGTTCAAATATGTGTAAAATCTTATGGGACTTAACTGCTACGGTCATCAGTCCCTAAGCTTACACACTACTGAAACTAAATTATCCTAAGGACAAACACACACACCCATGTCCGAGGGAGGACTCGAACCTCCACCGTGTCCGATACACACCCTGGCTCGCAACTGACTGAAGTGCAATTCCGATTCCGTGTGCTACCCAGTGGAAGCTAGAGCACAATGGTGGTGTGAAAAGAAAAAAAGAAAAATACAGACCAGGGGCAGTGTTGGTGAGAAGATGGCGACGCAACTAGCGATGACTTGCTTGAGATGGCTGCCCGATGAGAACTGCTCTGCAGCCAGTGATATACAATTTCCGTACTTTTCCCGGTTGGCTACGTGAGTGGCCGGTGGTCACACTTCTATTACCTACGTTTGAATGTACTATGTCCATGGTCCCAGGGACATCTCATGAAACCGAGCCTGTAGCAGGCCTTCACGCAGCGTCTGCTGTTGTCCTGGCGAATGCGGCCTATAGTTCAATTCTTTTATCTTGGCGGCTCGCGCATGCCCGCCCAGACGCGGGAGATTGCTGCGTTGCCAGTTGCACACGACACACGCGCCAATAGAAGCAGCACCATAGTATAGCATAGTTCGCAAGCTTACGTTTAGGGGGAAGCGCGCAGTTCATGAAGTAAAGCCACCACGGCCGCATTAAACCCTTCGCTGCTACAAAGACGTGCTCCCTGCAATCCGCGCCGTGCGCGACTTTGTCACTGCACTGCTCGCCTGGTGCAGACACATCGTGCTCCGATTGCTTTGACACACTTATCATTCGACTCCACAAAAACTATTTGGCCCAAAAATTTGATTTTTACACATCTTCTTGACTGATACCTTCCCCCCATAAATGACTTAATTTTGTTTCGATGTTCAACGCAGTTATTATGCAGCATTAAATATAGTAAACCATTGCACGAAATTTTGAAGAGTCCATAGAGTATACTTTCCGTATGGTCGATTTTAGTTGCCACAATGTTGAGAATGAAATGTGGACAAGATACCTAAATTTCATATTAAATTTACTGTATAACAATATCTCATTTAAGTACCACAAAGGTGTCGTATGTAACATTGAGAAATATTCCGTCTTCCACGACTGTAACAAAAGTTTTATATACACTGAGCATGTTTGCCTTTATTTTAAAGCACTTCAATCAATCAAAAGGAAGTAGACAAAATACATTAAACAAAACAGTGGACTTACAAAAACATTAGGACTTGAATATACCGCCTATCAGTGAAATGCTCTGAGCTACGTCAAATATAATTTTTTTGTGTGACACACACGAACATCATTTATTTGCTAAAACACTGATCAGCCACCACAAACGTTGAATATTGTGTTACCGCAGCACAAAACTACGAAAGGTGACTTGGCAATGGAGGAGACAAAATACTGTCCACTGAAGATGCTTCAAAAGAGAGAAACGCGTCTGGTCTCAACAAGTCGCTTATTACAGTTGCAGAAGAGGAATATATTTCGGTACCATTGGTAAAACTACGACTGTGGAACAAAAATAAGAAAGAGAACATGAGTACCATTGTGTATGTGCCATACCTTTCATTGATTGAAGTGCTTTAAAATAAAGCCAACGCGTCTGGTGTAAATAAAACTTTTATTACAGTCGCGAAAGACGGAATATTTCTCAATATTACATACGACACCTATGTGGTACTTAAATTAAGTGAGATATTGTTATACAGTAAATTTTAAATGAAATTTAGGTATTTTGTCCACATTTCATTCTCAACATTGTGGCAACTAAAATCGATCATACGGAAAGTATACGCTATGGATTTCTACCTCTGCAAACTCTTCAAAATTTCGTGCAATGGTTTACTACATTTAATGCTGCATAATAACTGTGTTGAACATTGAAACAAAATTAAGTCATTTATGGGGGGAAGGTATCAGTCAAAAAGACTTGTAAAAATCAAATTTTTGGTCCAAATAGTTTTTGTCAAATCGAATGATAAGTGTGTCAAAGCAGTGGGAACACCATGTGACTGCACATGCGAGCAGTGCAGTGATGACAAAATCGCGCACAGCGCGGAATGCGGGGAGCACGTGTCTGCAGCAGCGAAAGAGTTAATGAAGAGACAAAGCACTAGAAATTTCAAAAAATTGCATTCAAACGCATGTAATTCGTGAAGTAAGGCACTTCGATATTGTTTTTGAATAATGAGAATATTAAGCACCGCACAAGGTTTGAACTCATAATTCTCCGACTAGAAGCCCAACACCTTAACCGTTGCGCTAACGCAGCTCGTTTGTCAACAACGCGCCATGAGGACTCTAAGGCGTCACGCAAAATACTGACAAACACTGTTGGTATGACTATGAATTACTCACGCTTCGTCGAAGTACAACAGGAAATAAACAATTACCGGTGTTCTTTATTGCGAAAAAGCGGTTCGTGAGAGTGATACAAACACCTTTCCTTGCTATCGCCTGAATTAGGAGTGTTATTGCCTGTTTGGTTTAATTAATTAATAGAATATGAAGCAATTGGTACAAACAATGCTTTTTCCAAACTTTCTATAAAAGAAAGTCTGCTATCAAGACATTGCTTTTGTTCTATTACTTTATGACTGAACGTTTCTAAAACTGAAGACACTCGTCCATACTCTGCACTGCAGTCGAGATCTGGCAACGTCGTTCTCTGTCCATTGGCTGACTGTATTTTGTTACATCAGATGCGCAGAACGAACCTAAACTCGGCCGCCAACATAAATGACGCGCACTTTAGTGATGGCAGCCTACCCAATGTCCTCGCCAGAGGAGAGACGGCTGCTGCTGGCTGCATCAAATGTTCAAATGTGTGTGAATTCCTAAGGGACCAAACTGTTTAGGTCATCGGTACCTAGACTTACACCCTATTTAGACTAACCTATGCTAGGAACAATACACACACTCATGCCAGAGGGAGGACTCGAAACTCCGGCGGGAGGGGCCGCGTGGTCCGTGACACGACGACTTAAACCACGCGTCCAATCCGCGCAGCCATGGCAGCATTAAGTCCCAGCGGCAGAGTGCTGGAGATTTGGGTGCTTGTGGGGGAGCAGACCAGACAGTGAGGTCATCGGTCTCATCGGATTAGGGAAGAACAGGGAAGGAAGTCAGCTGTGTCCTTTCAAAGGAACCATCCTGGCATTTGCCTGGAGCGATTTAGGGAAATCACGGAAAACCTAAATCATGATGGCTGGACGAGGGATTGAACCGTCGTCCTCTCGAATGCGAGTCCAGTATGCTAACCACTGCGCCACCTCGCTCGGCGCAGGGCTGGGGAGACATTATTACAAGTCCAGAACATGGGAAGGTGAGTTAACCCGTGGTGGTTACAGAATGCAGGGCTGTTGAGAGTCGTAGCGGGGCCCAGGGACGGCAGTGGCAGCTGCGTCATAATAACGCCGTTGCCTCCACGGCAGTATCTGACTCAGGGTGGGTACCATAACACAGCCAAGGGGTTTGACACTGACTGGCTTTCCCTAAGGGATATACATACCACTGAATGGAGGATGAGCATAAAGTAGAAGAGTACATTCTCCCACCAGGCATAAGCTTCTTGAAGGGTGACCAGAGCCCGAAGACCCGATCATTGCCTCGCAGAAGCAGGTCAGAATGTGAAAGAGGCTCCCTGCTGGTGGTGCTGCGCCAGCAGGTGTCACTCACTGTAGCAGTTAGTGCCTGGAAATCTGCGCTGCGGTTACAGGCACCATTTGGTTCATTAAATCATTCCCACCTGAGCTGAATTCGGCCCCCAGAATTCCTGGTTGAAAGTTGATTGCAACAGTGCCTTTGTATGAAACTTCCTGGCAGATTAAAACTGTGTGCCCGACCGAGACTCCAACTCGGGACCTTTGCCTTTCGCGGGCAAGTGCTCTACTATCTGAGCTACCGAAGCACGACTCACGCCCGGTACTCACAGCTTTACTTTTGCCAGTATCTCGTCTCCTACCTTCCAAACTTTACAGAAGCTCTCCTGCGAACCTGCAGAACTAGCACTCCTGAAAGAAAGGATACTGAGGAGACATGACTTAGCCACAGCCTGGGGGATGTTTCCAAAATGACTATGGCTACGCCATGTCTCCGCAGTATCCTTTCTTTCAGGAGTGCTAGTTCTGCAGGTTCGCAGGAGAGCTTCTGTAAAGTTTGGAAGATAGGAGACGAGATACTGGCAGAAGTAAAGCTGTGAGTACCGGGAGTGAGTCGTGCTTCGGTAGCTCAGATGGTAGAGCACTTGCCCTTGAAAGGCAAAGGTCCCGAGTTGGAGTCTCGGTCGGACAAACAGTTTTAATCTGCCAGGAAGTTTCATATCAGCGCACACTCCGCTGCAGAGTGAAAATCTCATTCTGGAAACAGTGCCACTGTATTATTTACATTTTCACATTGTGTCTTTCTCCTTGAGTACCGAGAGGACCCCTGGGGGTAAACTTCAATTTCCGTTTAATTTTTCGTTTACCATATTTACAGTTTCATCGTAGTTTCAGTAGTACTAGACACAAACACAGAATTTTTAGGTCGTGATTTGTACTATGACAGTCAGTTTTTCATTAGTGAGTAATTTTTTTTACCTCCACCAAGTGGGATGGCTCACTGACACTACGAATTATATATACTCCTTCCCGTAACCTTCTCCAGCAGTTTTTAGTTCACCACATATGTCTAACCGCAATCAAGTAAAATACTCATACTGTGGGCTGAGCCCTTTCTGCAAATCGGGTTCAGTCGTAGTGTGATCATCTTCAGTGCGAAAGTAAAATAAAAACACACAAAGTCCAACCGAAACCATCCATTCACAAATATGTTTGTCAATTTGCAATAGAGAACATTAAGTTTTACAAGGTAAAATACATAGAAAGATTAAGCCCAGTGGACTCATATAATCATGCTCAAATATAACTTCAAACATCGATTTTCGTACTGAAGAACATGCCATCTAGCAGCTTGCAAAAACCTAAACAACTTAGCTCCATGTTTGTGGTGGACACCATCAGTGCGTTCTGTATTGAATACATTTGCGCACAAAGTATTTGTCTGTACAGCAGAAGACAATAACTTATACAAAGATTTATACTAAATAAAATATAGAATTATAGAGTTAAAATATATTGTTGTATAAATATTTTTTTTTTTTTTTTTTTTTTTTTGTGGTCAACAGTCTACTGATTGGTTTGATGCGGCCCGCCACGAATTCCTTTCCTATGCTAACCTCTTCATCTCAGAGTAGCACTTGCAACCTACGTCCTCAATTATTTGCTTGACGTATTCCAATCTCTGTCTTCCTCTACAGTTTTTGCCCTCTACAGCTCCCTCTAGTACCATGGAAGTCATTCCCTCATGTCTTAGCAGATGTCCTATCATCCTGTCCCTTCTCCTTATCAGTGTTTTCCACATATTCCTTTCCTCTCCGATTCTGCGTAGAACCTCCTCATTCTTACCTTATCAGTCCACCAAATTTTCAACATTCGTCTATAGCACCACATCTCAAATGCTTCGATTCTCTTCTGTTCCGGTTTTCCCACAGTCCATGTTTCACTACCATACAATGCTGTACTCCAGATGTACATCCTTAGAAATTTCTTCCTCAAATTAAGCCCGCTATTTGATATTAGTAGACTTCTCTTGGCCAGAAATACCTATTTTGCCATATCGAGTCTGCTTTTGATGTCCTCCTTGCTCCGTCCGTCATTGGTTATTTTACTGCCTAGGTAGCAGAATTCCTTAACTTCATTGACTTCGTGACCATCAATCCTGATGTTAAGTTTCTCGCTGTTCTCATTTCTACTACTTCTCATTACCTTCGTCTTTCTCCGATTTACTCTCAAACCATACTGTGTACTCATAAGACTGTTCATTCCGTTCAGCAGATCATTTAATTCTTCTTCACTTTCACTCAGGATAGCAATGTCATCAGCGAATCGTATCATTGATATCCTTTCACCTTGTATTTTAATTCCACTCCTGAACCTTTCTTTTATTTCCATCACTGCTTCCTCGATGTACAGATTGTAGAGTAGGGGTGAAAGGCTACAGCCTTGTCTTACACCCTTCTTAATACGAGCACTTCGTTCTTGATCGTCCACTCTTATTATTCCCTCTTGGTTGTTGTACATAGCTTACCCTTACTTTTTTCAGAATCTCGAACAGCTTGCACCATTTTATATTGTCGAACGCTTTTTCCAGGTCGACAAATCCTATGAGAGTGTCTTGATCTTCTTCGGCCTTGCTTCCATTATTAGCCGTAACGTCAGAATTGCCTCTCTCATCCCTTTACTTTTCCTAAAGCCAAACTGATCGTCACCTAGCGCATTCTCAATTTTCTTTTCCATTCTTCTGTATATTATTCTTGTAAGCAGCTTCGATGCATGAGCTGTTAAGCTGATTGTGCGATAATTCTCGCACTTGTCAGCACTTGCCGTCTTCGGAATTGTGTGGATGATGCTTTTCCGAAAGTCAGATGATATATCGCCAGACTCATATATTCTACACACCGACGTGAATAGTCGTTTTCTTGACACTTCCCCCAATGATTTTGTATGTATAAACATAGTAAAAGATAATATGAACCCTACTAGCGCTATCTAGGTTGTTCAGTGGAATTACAAGCAGTTTACATTTCTTATGTACCAATAGAATTGTCTTTTCTAGAAATATGTTAATTAAACCGTGATATCCTCGATAAAGGTGTAGCAGGCGTTTAAAATACATAAATTTCGTATTAAAATATCTTCTCCACTTTGAACTGAAAGCCGGAACTCGATCACACAACTATGCCCTCTGGTGTGTCAGATCCAAATAAATTTGTTTTAGTGTCATTTTGTAAACTATTTACACGCTGGTGTAGGAAAATTACAAATGCAACACTTTTTATTCTTTCAATAGAGCAATATTTATATTACGGACAAATTGTTTTAAAAATAGCAGTTGCTGATCACTAGATGTATATATAGATGCAGTGCGTTTTTTGTGGCATTAATATCAACCTTTTATACTAACAAATGTGTATTATGAAAAATATGGTAACATGGTTTGATGTTACGAAGCATTAGAAATACAAGGAGTACCAAGTTAGCAAAAGAATATGTACAAATATAGTGTATGGAAAACATCCTCATATTGTGAACAACTCTCATGGCACTACTTAAGCTCTCATTCAAAGGTTAGTTAACGTCTTCCTAGGAGACAGATGGACGTCTCATTTTTTTAACTTAGGCGGCCAGCCTGACCACGAAGAACTTCTTTGACATCGTCTGCCTCGTTGAGCAAGACACTGCCTGTGATCTTTGACTGCAATATCTCTTCGAACCACTCTATGCAACACCTTAAGATCTAATGTTTAATCTTGGGAAGCATGCCCCGTGGGAACCACATGTACTGCGACGCTAGAGCTCTCCACTACATTGTATTGGATCGTGAAATTCTCCTTTGTGACAGCACATAGCATGAAAATTACAAATGACGTCGCCCCACACTGGGACTCAACTATTAAGTGACGTCAATAATTAAATGGAATCAAACGCAAAAGGTTATAAGGTTAAGTAGTTGTTGTATGAATGGATCAGGTTGCTTAGATTATTAAAATATCAGAGAAATGTATTTATTTGAGTACTGTTTACACAAACCAAATCAAAACTAGAAATCTCAGGGCCGATCTGACGGACGTGGATACAGTTCAGTTATTAACAGAAAGAAGGGGTGAGGACGAATCATCTCACCATTATTCGTGATCACTCGTGGTGTAGTGCTCTCAGCGGCAGGTGCTGCGTCGTTATGGCGTGTATAATATTTCTGGCTTTCCAGCCATCATATTAGGCTACAAGAAGCTATTTTTAGAGCAGTTGAGAAGGAATCTTTGGCAAGATGACGTAATGTGGTGGGAGGTACCGATGACAGATAGTTTCTTCGCTACGGGTATCGTGAGAAAGACCGCCTAAATTGTGATCCTCTTCCGCGATTAGCTGCTGCGTTCGGAAGTTGCGCGCCAAAATGGTAATCTTCTATTACTAATATTTGGAAAATTAAACAGCATATTTACTTGAATTTCAAATTAAAGCATCTCTCAAAAGCGTGATATCATTCCATTATTTCACACTTATTAATAACCAGCAGAATAATAGACAACTGGAAAACGAAGGGCCAGACGAAGCAGTTCGGTGATCTTCGGATGGATGGCGGGTGAAGTGGTTTTGCTATAAGATCAGAGCTCGTTCGGCAGTCTCGGAGGACGGACATGTTGTCCGCAGCGGTATGAGTTAAGATTTAATTTGCAATGTCTAGATTGTAACCGTAAGAGCTGGTTCGGCAGTGTTGGAAAACAGCTATGTAGTCTGCCGCGGTTGGTGTTAATTAAGATTTTATTTGCAATGTATGGTTATTTGGACATATAGTTGAGAACAGTGTGATAATAATTAAGGGAATATGCAGTTCATTAATTTGTTGTAGAACAGAAATTATTTGAGACTTTAAAGTGGCACGTAATTGTTCAGTTTCTCATGTTCTGCCAATAAAAAGCGAGTGGTATCCCGTATAAACAAACTGATTGGAAATATAATTATTTATAAAATGACAGTTCCTCGCTAAGAGTTTCTTAGAGCCTCAAGATTACGGATTCACGACCTACGTGCTGTCAGCTGTAACAGACTGCAGGTTGGTCAACTTTTATCAGAACTTGTCATTCCACTCTGGGGGGTGGAAGCAAGTACGTACTCGCGTGTACTGCAGTCTTAGTACAAATGAGATCAGTGACACGTCATCTGCGGTAACACAGAGGAGGTATAAAGAAGAGAAATATTTTTGAGGGAAGGGGTTTATCATACGTACGCATATATATCACCCTCTCTCTAAGTCACTCTTTATCAACTTGCCGCGCGAGTCGGCTGCTCTCATCGGCAATCGCGGCTTTGCTGCGAGGCCGAGGTACGGTCTCCTCGTTTTCTTCCCGTCGTGCGTTTCGTGGCCAAAGCAGCGGCATCACGGTGTTCGGATGACTGATGCTGGCGATGGATGGAAGAGACTCCCATGTTCTCTTGTTTCCGCGCTGTCCTACCGACTGCCTCCTCTTCTTCCCTCATTCATTTCTCAATTCAATGTTTCCCTTAAATTTTCTCCACTCGCGGGGCCGTCGCTGGCGGACTCGGTTTGCAATGCCACCCAATGACTGATCGCCGTTTCATGACCACACCTTACGGTGCAGGGTGGAAATTTACTACCTTTCGTAGGCTGGTGTGTGACTCGGGAATTGGTACCTTTCTCACAATTTCACTAGCGTTGGTGGAATATGCTTCTGATTTTTTTTTTTTTTTCATTCCGGAGCTGTTGTTAAGGCAACCACACAACACTTCTTTGCAGCAGCTATCTGTGCGTGAGATCTTGTCTGACTTACGTGTGAACTTCATGTCAGAGTTTGCTGCCGTCCGTGATTTATAAGAAACTTTCTTACTGTACATAAAAATCATTTTAAGAAGGCTGACTTCTTCCACGCACCTTCCTTTTGTGAATTCCTCGCGCTCTGTTAAGCTCCTCCAGTGGCTGCCACGTGCTGGAATTCTTGACAAGTACTTGCTTTCTAAGGCAAGTAAAGCGGCTGCAGCCAGGCCAGAAAAATCAAATTCTTTCGCTTGTGTATTCTTGACGTGCCATGCAGGGGTCCATCAGTTGTTGGCACACTTCTCGCTGTCCATCAGGCTGTTAGCAACATGTCCATTCTTAAGCAAGGCGAGGGCGTTCTCTCGTCTACCCTCTCGGGCGTTCGCCGCAGGGAGTCTGGGTGGCTTTCTCCTGGGCCGCTGCCTGAGTGAGTCTACGAATCTGGCCACCGGCAGAGGTATCACACAGCTCCTCGTCATGTCTACTTTTTGTAAATTGTAAATTTGTGGGAAGATCTTATGGGGCCAAACTACTTAGGTCATCGGTCCCTAAGCTTATACACTACTTAATCTAACTGAAACTAACTTACGCTTTGGACAACACATACAACCATGCCCGAGGGAGGACTCGAACCTCCAACGGGGGAGAGCCACGCGGACCGTGAGAAGACGCCATAGACCGCGCGGCTACCCTGCGTGGCTGTCGTGTCTATTAAGGTTTTGATACGGAAGACTGAGAGTCTTGGCAAAGTGGTCCCCTATGTTCATTTGGCCTGTTGCACCCACACTTCAAAAATGAGAAACGAAACTCTTCACTCCCTAATAGTAACTCTAACACTCCACTCACTAGTTTGGGATTTTTCAGGGAAATTACACTTCCTGTTGTGCCCTAGCTGTCAAGCGCAGTCGACTTCTTACACGTACGTTTGCCCTAAACAATTAAATATTAGAGATATTAGACACGCATAAATGAACAAAGATCAAAATGAGGAGACAATACGTGAGAAACACAGATCGGATTGGAGGTGGCAGTAACGTCATAGATGTACATAAAATACGCAATCAAGACGTGCGAAAATCAAAAATAAACCCCACACAATACCACTGTTCATCATGTGACAGGTGAGAATACTACACACCCACATGGCAGACAGAGTTAAGACATGTGAAACAAAAATGAACTGTACACAGCAATGATGTTTATCAAATAGTTATATGTCACAAATGCTAGCATGAGAAAAACACAAGACCATTAGAATTGAAACATGTGACACTAAAGTTAGCTTTACACCGCAATATTGTTTATGAAATGGTTATGTGTTATAAATGCCAACACGGAAAACGAACAAGATACTTTGAATTGAGGCAAGTGATACAAAAAGTTGACCTTACAAGGTCGCAATGTACATATAAGAGCTGTATAAAATGCACATAAAATGGGTGTCAGTTGAAACACTTGGTCACGCAAGACAATACGTTTTTCGATGTCCTTCATTATTGAACTGCCTTGAGCCAAGCCGGATAGGAACGGATGGGTAACGCCTCAGCGTTTTTAGCAAAAGTTCACAACTTTCCTCATGAGGGATTCGATGCCACCTTATGTCAAAGTGGCGCATTAGATCGTCAAAATGACGCATTCGATCGTCAAAATCCTGAGCTGATTGCAGGGCTCCAACCATAATGCTGCAGATGTTCTCAGTTAGAGAGAAATCTGATGACCATTCTGGCCAAGGTAGTGTTTAGCAGGCACGAACACAGCAGCAGCAACTCTCGGCGTGCAAGTGCTGGCATTATCTTGCCGAAATGTAAACCCACGAAGGGCAACAGAACGGGAGGGAGAATATCATCGACGTACCACTGTGTTGCAAGGGTGCCGCGGATGACTACCAAAGGGGTCCTGTTATGAAAAGAAATGGTGTCCCATACCCTAAATCTTGGTTGTCGGTCCGTATGGCGCGCGATAGTCAAGTCGGTATCCCACGGATATCGGTGGCGCCTCCAGGAACGTCTTCGCTGTTCAACGGGGCTCAGTTGGAAGGGGGAACCATTACTGAAGACAATTCCATTCCACTAAATGAGATTTCAGGCCAAAGACGTGTCCCGACAAGCAGGACTGTCGGTCTGGAGTGCCAGAGGTGGGCCAGCATGTTATTGACTTGCTCAGTTTGTGATTTATTTTCTGAAACCGTAATCATTTGTCTGTACGTGTACAACACATCTACCGATTTCCGTCCCATCTGGATAATTCCTTCGTGGGGATTCGCTTTTTTTTTGTCTGCATGTTTAACCTTTTGGGAACTAAAAGATCTAATACATTTCTGACCTCAAAATTTACGGAACTCTATATGACAAAGTTCGTTTTAAAGATGAACACAAATGCAAAACGACACCTAGTTATTACTGATACCTACACAATAGTGACAAGGGTAGGCCACGACATTGGGGTCAAGGATTTACGTCAAGCTTTGTACACCAAACTTTGTCCACCTTTAGTATGCCATTAAAACAACACAATGTGACAGTAGTAAGACGCACTAGTCTGGAAATTCAGAGAATATCGCAAGAAAAGTTTTACGTGTCTATTACGTAAATCATGTATCTATGCACAGGAGCCGCCCCTAGAATTAATTGAGGTCATATGGTTGGCGTTTGCGCTTGGCAGGAGGGTTGTGGACGCGGCGTCGGTACGAATGGTGCTAACACTAGTTTTTTGATCTATATTTTTTCATAATTGGTCACATTATTTTATTTATATGATATTTCACAGGAAATATAGCAAAAAAAACCGCATGCATTTTCATGAATTTGTAGTGAATTTCATATGTTATTTGACTGTTTACTATTTGTAATTAAATATTCGAGATTGACGAACAGACTTGGAAAGCCCAAGTCAAACGCCGATAAATGACGATGCGAACGACATTATTCACAGTCAATAACGTAGTAAGTCACGGTGTGTCAGACCACATGAGTAATGTACAATTACGCATCGGATGTACCTTCATCGCACGTTGCAGGATGGATTTTGTCATACAGACATGGAAAACATAAATTGATACTTCTTGCAAGTACAGGCGTCTTTTTCATTGTATTACGTCTCAAATGTCATATAAACAAAATAATGAAAAAAATAATGAAAGTTATATATATAAATTAAGTGTAAGCCGGATTCGAACTGTTGCCTTGTCCACGGTCCTCTTCCCATGTCCAAACGCTAACAACATAACCACAATGAATTCTTACAGCCAGTTTCTTTGTGCTGGTACGTGATTTATATAATAGACGCGTAAAATTTCTCTTGTGATTTTCTCTGAATTGCCAGAGTAGTGCACCTCACTACTTTCACATTATATGGTCTTAATGGCCTACTAAAGGTGCACAGAGTAAATCTGTGATCCCAATGTAGTGGCCTCCCCTTGTGAAGTCAGATGTCGAGGAAACCATATGATCTCGATTAGAAGCCTGATATCAAGGTTGTTTACTTGCTTCGTAGAGTTAAGATCAATTTTTTTTAAACGTGAATCAACAGTTAAATTGTTCTTTTAGTAATTACAAATATGCCTTGCAACAACTTGTGCTCATTTTACTAGTAGCTAAACTTTGTAATATGTGCGAGACCTTTGAGTATATGTTTCCCACACCAAGAAATCTAAGAATTGTTATATAATGTTCACTGCTGTCCAGTTTACCGGGTAGATGTTGAAAACGCGCCTTATTAAGAATGTTACAAATTTTACATCGTACATGCAAAACAATACTGAAGATCGAAAAAGTTTTGTTTTTATTACGACATAACTAACTGTCACAGAGAGGTTCTTTTACCGTGCCTGGTACACCAGAACAAGGAATCACATTCACACAGCAGATGGACTTCAGAGATATTGGCCCCTCTCTCAGTATCTTCCTGACTTCTGAACATGGCAAAATTGCCACCTGCGTTTACGTATACGCACCTATTCTCACAGGAGGATACAGTTATTTATCTTTTGAATATGCCATACAATAGTCAAATTCGCCATTTACAGTACCAACATGTGTCTAGGTGCATGAATCTCTTTTATCACAAGGCGGTTCTACTGTTCTCACAGTTCCATAAGCTTTTCGTTATGCAGATCGGTGCCTTCCTGTGAATGTATATCATGCGATACATTCTGTGAGTGAACACTAAGTCTGTTTCGTTTAGTGTCAGAAAGTTCTTGGATTCAGTTACTTTTACGTTAGTATGTTTCGGTCCATGGGAAGTATCAGACTTGGTTGCTGTTACTTCATCTTCTCCCGATATTGTATCGGTACCACCGACCACCTTAAACGGCAATCGTTGCTAACGTTATACCTCTGCGAGGAATTTTTGAGAAGTGACCGTGGGACAACCTAATGGAAACAGAGCTATCAAAGTGGAAATCGTTTCCGAAATACTCCAGCAGAGTATAAACAATAGTAAACGGTGGGTCTGGAACAGACGTTCTCCCAGCACAAAAGCAAGTTAAAATATTAAAACAGGTCGCCAGCCTAGTTAGGCATTCTTGTGCCAAGCAAAATGATAAAGCAGAAAGCAGTGGTGAGGCTAACCTAACCTTCCTTGACACACACAATAAACGCTTTTCGTATATCTTTTCATTCTACAACACAGGAACCTAACCTGGCAGATATATGTGCTACTAACTAGTAAGTCAGATAAGCAAATGACCAATGAGATAGTAAACAGCAATATATGCCTCTCAACAACACGTACCTTAAATGAACAAGATGCAACACTTTATAAAACCAAATACCGACACATGAAACTAGTAGCAATACAGAACAGGGAAAAGTTGAAATGATTCTGGATTTAAATCAGGGGATTTACTAATGATCATAATTTGTAATTTCATTGCCTAATACAGGGTCTTTATGCCTGTACATTAAACAACAATCATTAGAATAGATAACACAATAAACATTTCTTTCTTAAACTCGTTTTGAACCAACTAAAAAGAGGGGCTTTTGCACTGCTTCATTAAATACATAGGCTGGTACATGAGGACCCTTAAACATTCATTGTTTGAACAACCATGCTCATTAACAAAACTACACCAGTATATATGAGGAAAGGTAAGTGTTCTTACCTATAATTGTTAGCTAGGTAAAGCACAACAAACTATAACTCTTTAAATAACAAATGTGCTTTCATAAGCAGTCTTTTGACCTACTCAGAATTAGAATTGGCTGTGCAAACGACAACACAACTTTAAATTAAAGTTCAGCCAATTTCTCATAATAAATTAGGACACTCGGAATTAAATTCACTAGGATAGGAATCCTGCCCAGGTTTGTGATTTGGGATAATCACGGGTGTAAGAGTTCTTAGTAACGCCACGATTATTCTTAAAATCAAGCAAATATCACAAATATGCGGTCGATGTACAGAGTGGCAAATACAAAACAATGTAGTGGATGGCTGGTGGCTCTGGTGGCGTAATTTGCAGTGGTTGCTAACCTGGCGGTGATGCAGTCATGGCAGTAGTGTTGGTGTCGCCCTATTACTGATCTTCTTGGCATCGAAATAATATTTTTATGGGACCAAAAACCATGCCATGATAATGGTATCATCAAATTCAGCATCCGAGGCCAATAAATAATGCCCTTATGCTCTTCTGGACTCAAAACTCCAGGAATATGAGCCACTATGATCCGCTACTGCTAGCGAGGTGTTAACCACAGCACTGCTCAGCCCAGACTCCTTACTCATCACTAAGGACGAATTACCACTTGCTCGCCACCCACACCTTTTGCTCTCCGCCAGGCTACTTCTGTAAATGCGGGGCTTCTCCACTTCTTTTACATTTAACCCTACGTTCCCTACTTCTGGACTAAGTGATTTACAGTACATTACATAACAATCTTTTCAGTAGTTATTTAAATTCACAAACATAATTTAAGCAACATCGCTCAAAAATTCACATAACTGAAGGATGTGTGTGAATTTCCATGACATATAGATCATTATACATATTCATATAGAAATATCGATATAGATACAAAATAGGTCAAAAATTGGGTGTTACAATATGTTCATAATATTTAATAAAGATGGAAAGTGAGTGCTCATGCCTCGAGACTTCTCAGTGCATTTCCCTTAAAGAAAGCCCTATGAGACTCTTTGTAATGTGAGAAAGCCTCTGACATCTAGATCCACGGCGCTCTCGTCTCCAACAAGAACCTCGTACTATCGCGGAATCGGTTCAAATGGCTCTGAGCACTATGCGACTTAACTTCTAATGTCATCAGTCGCCTAGAACTTCGAACTAATTAAACCTAACTAACCTAAGTACATCACACACATCCATGCCCGAGGCAGGATTCGAACCTGCGACCGTTGCGGTCGCTCGGCTCCAGACTGTAGCGCCCAGAACCGCACGGCCACTCCGGCCGGCACGGAATCGGCTATTAGGATGAGTTAAGAAGGGAAGTTTGGCTTGCTGTTCATACTGAACGGCTTACGTGCAATCTAACAGGCCTACAACACTCAACTACTCACTAGAAAATTTCCATTATTTCATTTTAGCTGTGTCATAGCTTGGAAAGAGCAGCAGTTAAGGCAAAATTACCACCCCACTATGTATAGTAGCACAACACTTCCTTTGCTGTGACTGACTATAACATTCGACTCAGAAGATCCTTTGCGTCGGCAGGAAATCTGTTTTCTTTGCTGGTAGAGTCACTCTCGTAGCTGGGCTGAAGTGGCCGGTCGTATCAGTGGTGGCTCTCGGCAATTCTCATAAAATACTACTAGACCTTTATTGAAGAAAATATCGGGGCGACGGGCAAAGTAAACGTCGCCGATTGTTATACAAAATCACCTTATAAACTCTATCGTAGTCAGATGCGACTGTGACGGCCAAAGTACTGCTGAGCAGAATAATTTTTGATTAAAACGTTGTCAAGAACGATCGTGTTACTATGAAGTGTAGTTAGGCGTTATTGGATTATTGTGGGAGCAGGTGACATGTGACCGTAATCAAAGAGTGCGCACATACTTCTGTGTGAACACGAGTCTCGGAAAAGACTTACAGGCCGAAATAAAAATTAGCAGCCCTTAAAATACTAGATGTGCACTCTGCAGGAGATTACCGCCTCACTTTCCTACAGTTTTAAGTTAACAACGCTACAGAGGCTCATCGAGGTGACGACCTGATCCTATCATCCACAACAAGAGGGACATATTCAGAAGATACCAGGTAGGAGTCCTCTAGAGAATTTTTGCGGGGTGTGACGCATTTGCATATCTCCAATTTTTTTTTTTTTTTTTTTTTTTCTTTATTGTATTTCAATTCCCCTATCGGGGCGGGCTGGCAGCAGCATATGCGCTGCTCTTCAGCCGAAAGACATAGAACAAAACAATAGAAGACATTTAAAAACAGTAAAGGAGAGAAGAAGGCGAACATAGATATAAAAAGGGAGAACATCATGGAAGGCAATATACAAAAAACGGGGTGACTGTAAAATGGAGATAAAAAACTGTTTAAAAGTAGCACACACAAAAAGCCACACACTGCGACGATTAAAAGAACACAAGGCACAGTATGACTGGAGCATAAAGGTGTTGACGGAGGGCATAGCACACAGCGTAGCACTGACGGCGAACCTCAAGGCAGCACACAATTAAAATCACACCTCTTGACGCACACGAGAAAAGCACGAAACACAACACTGACGTGGCACACTGATGTTGATCAATACAGAGGATCTGCCAGGTTCAAGGAGATGAGGGAGACCTGAAGAAGGGAGGGAGGGGAAGAGATGGGGGAGGGGAAATGGGGGGCGCTCGGAAGAGGGCCAGGTAACATATCTCCAACCACAAGTCTCGAATTTATAGTTTACCAGTTACAACCAGACCCAAGAGCACTACTTGTTAACACAACGGGAGTGTTAATAATTCCGCCTATTTTACTATCATTATGCGGGAATACAGGGTGGCCCATTGATCGTGAACGGGCCAAATATCTCACGAAATAAGTGTCAACGAAAAAACGACAAAGAACGACACTTGTCTCGCTTGAAGAGGGAAATCTGATGGCGCTATGGTTGGCCCGCTAGATGGCGCTGCCATACGTCAAACGGATATCGACTGCATATTTTAAAATAGGAACCCTTATTTTTTATTACATATTCGTGTAGTACGTAAAGAAATATGAATGTTTTAGTTGGACCACTTTTTTCGCTTTGTGATAGATGGCGCTGTAATAGTCACACACATATGGCTCACAATTTTAGACGAACAGTTGGTAACAGGTAGGTTTTTCAAATTAAAATACAGAACGTAGGTACGTTTGAACATTTTATTTCGGTTGTTCCAATGTGATACATGTGCCTTTGTGAACTTATCATTTTTGAGAACGCATGCTGTTGCAGCGTGATTACCTGTAAATACCACATTAATGCAATAAATGCTCAAAATGATGTCCGTCAACCTCAATACATTTGGTAATACGTGTAACGACATTCCTCTCAACAGGGAGTAGTTCGCCTTCCGTAATATTGGCACATGCATTAACAATGCGCTGACGCATGTTGTCAGGCCTTCTCGGTGGATCACGATAGCAAATATCCTTCAACTTTCCCCACAGAAAAAAATCCAGGGACGTCAGATCCGGTGAACGTGCGGGCCATGGTATGGTGCTTCGACGACCAATCCACCTGTCATGAAATATGCTATTCAGTACCGCTTCAACCGCACGCGAGCTATGTGCCGGACATCCATTATGTTGGAAGTACATCGCCATTCTGTCATGCAGTGAAACATCTTGTAGTAACATCGGTAGAACATTACGTAGGAAATCATACATTGCACCATTTAGATTGCCATCGATAAAATGGGGCCCATTATCCTTCCTCCCATGATGCTGCACTATACAGTAACCTGCCAAGGTCGCTGATGTCCCACTTGTCCCAGCCATCGTGGATTTTCCGTTGCGCGATATGCCGGTTTACGTTGCCGCTGTTGGTGAATGACGCTTCGTCGCTAAATAGAACGAGTGCAAAAAATCTATCATCGTCCCGTAATTTCTCTTGTGCCCAATGGCAGAACTGTACACGACGTTCAAAGTCGTCACCATGCAATTCCTGGTGCATAGAAATATGGTACGGGTGCAATCGATGTTTATTTAGCATTCTCAACACCGACGTTTTACAGATTCCCGATTCTCGCGCAATTTGTCTGCTTTTGATGGGCGGATTAGCCGCGACAGCAACTAAAACTCCTACTTGGGCATCATTTGTTGCAGGTCGTGGTTGACGTTTCACGTGTGCCTGAACACTTCCTGTTTCCTTAATGTAACTATCCGGCGAACGGCCCGGACACTTGGATGATGTCGTCCAGGATACCGAGCAGCATACATAGCACACGCCCGTTAGGCGTTTTGATCACAATAGCCATACATCAACACGAAATCGACCTTTTCCGCAATTGGTCCATTTTAACACGGATAATGTATCAAGAAGCAAATACCGTCCGCACTGGCGGAATGTTACGTGATACCAAGTACTTATACGTTTGTGACTGCTACAGCGTCATCTATCACGAATTGAAAAAAGTGGTCCAACTACAACATTCATATTTCTTTACTTACTACACGAATATGTAATAAAAATGGGGATTCCTATTTAACGAAACGCAGTTGATATCTGTTTGAGCTATTGCAGCGCCATCTAGCGGGGCAATCATAGCGCCATCAGGTTTCCCCCTTCAAGCTAGACGAGTTTCGTTGTTTGTAGTTTTATCGTTTGATGCTTATCTCGTGAGATATTTGGCTCGGTCACTATCAATGGACCACCCTGTATATTTAACACACATGTCGAAACGTATTCATGCAGACCGAAGCGACGAATGAGAATTTGCACCAAGTCCAGAATTCGAACCTTGGTCTCCTGCTCACTAGGCTGATGCGTTAACCACTACACACAAATCCACAGACCATCCTAGCACGTGAATACAGTTGTGAAAATCCACTGTGCTAGGGTAATGTAGTTTCGAGCGCGTCTGCCTAACGATCAGGAGACCCACGTACGAACCCCGGCCTTGGTACAAATTTACATTGGTAGCTTCCGTCTGTATAAATAGTCTGTATAAATACATGATGAATGCTGAGATTGAAACTCTCTCTGGAACCATATACACTCCTGGAAATGGAAAAAAGAACACATTGACACCGGTGTGTCAGACCCACCATACTTGCTCCGGACACTGCGAGAGGGCTGTACAAGCAATGATCACACGCACGGCACAGCGGACACACCAGGAACCGCGGTGTTGGCCGTCGAATGGCGCTAGCTGCGCAGCATTTGTGCACCGCCGCCGTCAGTGTCAGCCAGTTTGCCGTGGCATACGGAGCTCCATCGCAGTCTTTAACACTGGTAGCATGCCGCGACAGCGTGGACGTGAACCGTATGTGCAGTTGACGGACTCTGAGCGAGGGCGTATAGTGGGCATGCGGGAGGCCGGGTGGACGTACCGCCGAATTGCTCAACACGTGGGGCGTGAGGTCTCCACAGTACACAGATGTTGTCGCCAGTGATCGGCGGAAGGTGCACGTGCCCGTCGACCTGGGACCGGACCGCAGCGACGCACGGATGCACGCCAAGACCGTAGGATCCTACGCAGTGCCGTAGGGGACCGCACCGCCGCTTCCCAGCAAATTAGGGACACTGTTGCTGCTGGGGTATCGGCGAGGACCATTCGCAACCGTCTCCATGAAGCTGGGCTACGGTTCCGCACACCGTTAGGCCGTCTTCCGCTCACGCCCCAACATCGTGCAGCCCGACTCCAGTGGTGTCGCGACAGGCGTGAATGGAGGGACGAATGGAGACGTGTCGTCTTCAGCGATGAGAGTCGCTTCTGCCTTGGTGCCAATGATGGCCGTATGCGTGTTTGGCGCCGTGCAGGTGAGCGCCACAATCAGGACTGCATACGACCGAGGCACACAGGGCCAACACCCGGCATCATGGTGTGGGGAGCGATCTCCTACACTGGCCGTACACCACTGGTGATCGTCGAGGGGACACTGAATAGTGCACGGTACATCCAAACCGTCATCGAACCCATCGTTCTACCATTCCTAGACCGGCAAGGGAACTTGCTGTTCCAACAGGACAATGCACGTCCGCATGTATCCCGTGCCACCCAACGTGCTCTAGAAGGTGTAAGTCAACTACCCTGGCCAGCAAGATCTCCGGATCTGTCCCCCATTGAGCATGTTTGGGACTGGATGAAGCGTCGTCTCACGCGGTCTGCACGTCCAGCACGAACGCTGGTCCAACTGAGGCGCCAGGTGGAAATGGCATGGCAAGCCGTTCCACAGGACTACATCCAGCATCTCTACGATCGTCTCCATGGGAGAATAGCAGCCTGGATTGCGTCGAAAGGTGGATATACACTGTACTAGTGCCGACATTGTGCATGCTCTGTTGCCTGTGTCTATGTGCCTGTGGTTCTGTCAGTGTGATCATGTGATGTATCTGACCCCAGGAATGTGTCAATAAAGTTTCCCCTTCCTGGGACAATGAATTCACGGTGTTCTTATTTCAATTTCCAGGAGTGTAGTTTTACTTGATCTAGAGATAAGTTTCAGTCGCAAAATTATTCGGAAGCTCTACTTATTAACCCTTTAACGAATGCCTTGTAATTGACTAATACAGTTTCGCGTATGAGGCAAATACTGTGCCTGGCATTGCACTGGATCCAGAACTGGAGAGGAAGGTTCCGACAGCCACAAATGCTGCGGTCCGTTTCTCAGACTTTGTCTTGAGACATATTGGTGTCGTATCGATGTAATTTTAACGACAGGAACTATCTTCGTAAATTGACGTACCTACGCAGTCACATCGTAGTGTACACCCACTAATGAGTCCAGGCAATCTTTTTACATAGTAAGTCTGGCCAGTGGTAGCATTCTAGCGTCCATGATGATCTTCCCACATTGTGACGCGTGCTGAACAGATGGACAAGGATGGAGGCGTTGGCGTCTGTGCGCGATACCGTGGAAATGATTCTGGCTGAATATCGTTCTTATCCAGCGTTCAGTCGGTGAGTAATATGCTGCACTGTTAACCCTCGTAAGTATTTATCGAATTTAAAAATGATATCCAAACAGATTCAACCTCATGTCAAAAGTAAGCACAATAAGACAAGTATTTCGCAAAATTTTAAACATGGCAGAAGCAGCAACTACTGAATATCTTAACGGTAAATGATAACAGCCAAACAGATACAGGATAAAGATTTATTGAAATCCTTGACCACAGTTTCAGTGTTTCTAAATATATCTTCATCAGAAGCAAAAATACACTAAAATGACATCCTGCAGTGGAGATACATAAAACAATCGTGCCAAAGGCGTCGACAGTAGTTAATTTTAACGCTGATTCCCAGACATACACTATCGCCTCGATTATAATATGCCGGTATTCAAGCACCAGGGTCTCTTCTCACTATTTCCGGTCATTAACAAAGAGATGGTCTTCCACTTCAGTCTACGTCGTTCAGACTTATTTGACCATACTGGAAACTTTGCGTCATCTAATCACTTTTTCATATAAGGATACAAGGTGGTTTAAACTTTCATTATCTCAAACTGGATTTTTGAGACGTTGTTCTGTTTCAAATACAGAAGACGAATTATGGCACTATATGATGAACTATACCATTTTGTTTTGGTTGCCCTAGCGGCGTGCTGCGGTACTGTGGAACGATAATTTTAATGTGGACCAAGGAAGGAAACGCGTACCTGCAAACAAGCAAAACTGAGCTACGTAACTCATTCATTAGAGGTACCCTGAAAGTTGCTCAATGCGGTTGTCTCTCACTCCTACCTATTCTTCAGCCGTCCTCAAAGAATCAGGAACTCGGCTGACTACACCTGGCTGGCATATTTGGTCATATTCATAGGGTACAGGCTCCTATAATGTCTGCTCGCTGTCGATTGATTAGGAATTCCCGAATATTTTTCAACAGTGATCAGGGAGACCATGCTACTGAATCTCCTAGACCTCCGATGCTCTGAGTTAAGTACGAAGGCAGAAGACGAGGTGATACTCCACCGACGTAGCGTGCAGTTGTAAGTGCTAAGCTTGAAAACAATATTACTGTCAAAGGACTAAGATCAGAGACGAGCACAAGCAATAAGAAATGACCGACGAACGTAAATAGCAAGATTATCAATGGGTAGTGTCGAATCTCTATAAAATTAAATCTGTCCACGTTTCAACAAATACACTGCCTGACAAAAAAAGTAAAGCACATAGATGACATGGTTGGAGCTGGTACATAGCTGCTGGAATACTTAACTTTAATCCATAACTGGTGAACATCGGTCTGACGGTACATGCATCACAAGGTAAATAGCAAATGATAATGGCGCCTTGCTAGGTCGTAGCAAATGACGTAGCAGAAGGCTATGCTAACTATCGTCTCGGCAAATGAGAGCGTAATTTGTCAGTGTACCATCGCTAGCAAAGTCGGCTGTACAACTGGGGCGAGTGCTAGGAAGTCTCTCTAGACCTGCCGTGTGGCGGCGCTCGGTCTGCAATCACTGACAGTGGCGACACGCGGGTCCGACGTATACTACCGAACCGCGGCCGATTTAAAGACTACCACCTAGCAAGTGTGGTGTCTGGTGGTGACACCACATTCCTCCCCCGCAAATCGGCGTACGGTTGTGTTATAAGGCTTCCGCCCGCCGTGGGGAGGACCCCATGTTGACGTATGCGACGAGGTGGGGAGCCTAACAACAGGCGAGCCTGTGCCACCCGCACCCTGCCATTCGGTCCGAGGGGAGCTAGGAAACGCCTGAAAACCTAGTCCAGGGTGCACGCCAACATGCGGTGTTTGCGCCCGTAAAAAGACAGGAGGGGCCGAAGGGTCGACCTCCATCGAGCCGGGGCACCCGACGGGCGAAGACGCCATGTGGTCCGGAGCGGGCAAGAAGTCCATGGCGGAGGACAACGGGTCACGGGAAGCGATCGGCGGTGCGTGACCCAGGGAGGCGCCCGGCGGCTGCAGCAAAGCGTCCACTGCGAGCGTCGCCGGCGGGAGAACAGGCGGCGGCAGCGGCGCGTCGCCATGGGGCAAAATGGAAGGCAGCGTCGGTAACACCTGGGGCTGAGGTGAGCCAGAAGATGGGTCCCCAGGGCGCTGACCGGACGGCACCGTCGCTGAAAGCAGACGGGGAGCGACGACAGATGCACAGCTGATTGAGATGCCGACGCACCTCACCAGAGGTCCCCAAAACCAGATACATAGCGCGGCCGAGGCAGCGAAGAATGCGCCCTGCGAGCCAACGCCGTGAACCTCGATAGTTGAGGTATTAGACAACGTCACCTGGGGCAAAAGCAGGTGTCTGCCGCTGCACAGGAACCTGATGCGGCGGATGTAGCAAAGACATCAAGGTTCGCTGAGGGCGACCGTGAAGCAACTCAGCCGGCGAGCGACCATCTCGAGGCTGAGAGCGATACGAGGACAAAAAGAGCAATAACGCGTCCTCCCGAGAATGCGACTCTTTCAACTTCAACATCTGTGACTTGAAAGTCCTGACCAAACGTTCAGCGGCACCGTTTGACTGTGGCGAAAATGGCGCGGACGTCAGATGTTGAATACCATTGGCCTTGCAGAATGACTGAAATTCTGCGGACATTAATTGCGGGCCATTGTCGGAAACAATAGTCTGTGGAAGACCTTCAATGCAAAAGATAGCGGATAAGGCTTGGATGGTGGCAGATGACGTCGTGGAAGACATCCGGACAACAAAAGGAAAATTATTGAATGAATCTACCACAACCAACCATCGAGCATTCCAGAATGGACCAGCAAAATCGATGTGTAACCGTCGCCAAGGAGTAGTGGCTTTCGGCCATGCAAAGAATTTCCGCGGTGGTGCTGATTGTTGTTCGGCACACGCCATGCAAGAAGAGCACATATGCGTAATCGCAGCATCGATTCCGAACCAAGTACAGTGCTGACGAGCAAGTTGTTTCGTTCGCACTATACCCCAATGTCCTTGGTGGAGAAGCCGTAAAACAGAGGACTGTAACGAACGTGGGACCACGACCCGGGACTGATCATTATCAGAACGCAACAGCAAAACACCACGGTGAACAAAAAGTCTCTCCTTGTGAGCAAAAAATCGGCGAACCAACGGGTCCTCGATCCGTGACTTTGACAAGGGCCATTGCGTAGCAACAAAACGCAGAACGGAAGCAAGGACGGGGTCTGCAGCTGTGGCTGTAGCAACACGATGAAAATCAATCGGAAACGATTCGACCACGTCATCGGTTTCCGCATCAATGAACATGCAAGCAAGTTCGGAGGAATCGAATGCTCTATCCTCAGCAACAGGCAAACGGGACAATGCATCGGCGTTTCCGTGCTTAGCAGTGGACCGATACAAGATATCGTAGCGGTACTGGGAGAGAAAATAGACCAGCGAATGAATTTCTGCGCTGTACGTGGAGGTACAGGCTTGGACGGATGAAAAAGCGATGTCAAAGGTTTGTGGTCTGTTATGATGGTAAAGTGACGACCATACAAGAAATCATGAAACTTTGTAACACCAAATACGAGAGCCAATGCTTCTTTCTCGATCTGTGAATAATTTCTTTGCGCAGACGAGAGCAATTTGGAAGCAAAGGCAATAGGGCGACCGTGCGAACCATCTTTGTGCGCAAGCACAGCACCGATCCCGAAATCCGATGCATCCACCATCAACAAAAGGGGCTTCCGGTGATCGAATGGCGTAAGGCAAGTATTGGAAAGCAACGCCGATTTCAACTGGCGAAAGGCGCGTTCGCATTCCGTCGTCCAGACGAACGGAACACCTTTACGGCGTAAGCGATGGAGTGGATCTGAAATGGAAGAGGCGTGGCGCACATAGCGATGATAATAATTTATTTTTCCCAGCACACTCTGTAGCTGCTTCAAATTCTGCGGCGAATGCAAGTCGTGTATGGCACAGAGGTGCTCTGGACTCGGATGTATTCCTTGGGCATTGAGGACATGTCCCAAATATGGCAAGTCACGAACAAAAAACACACATTTGTCCTTCCGCAAGCGAAGACCATTTTGTCGCAAGACCTGAAATAATGTTCTGAGATTGGCTAAATGTTCGTCTTCCGTCTTTCCGGAGATCACAATATCGTCCAGATAGTTGGCTGCAGTAGGGACCGATGCACAAACAGTTTGTAGATATTGCTGAAACAATGCAGGGGCGGATGCACACCCAAATGGCAGTCGTTTGAATCGGTACAAACCAAGATGCGTGTGAACCACTAAAACGCGCTGGGATTCTTCGTCCACCGGTATTTGCAAGTACGCATCTGCTAGGTCCAACTTCGAAAAATATTTACCCAGGCACAATTTGTCAAAAGATCTTCCGGGCGGGGTAAAGGAAAAGTAGCAATTACTAGTTGTGTATTCAATGTTGCCTTGAAGTCCACACAAAGTCTCAATTTTCCAGAAGGTTTTGGCAAAATTACTAAGGGTGATGCCCAGAGAGAAGCCTGCACACGTTCAATCACACCTTGCGATTCCAAATCGTTTAACGTTCTTGCGATCTCATCACGCAATGCGTGGGGAACATTGCGCGCTCTGAAAAATTTCGGTTGCGCATTGACTTTCAGTTCCAAATGTGCTTTATAGTTCTTAGCGCAACCAAGGCCCGGTGGAAAAATGTCTGCAAACTCTTCACATAGACGAGAAACACTGGCTGAAGGCACAGTCTGGTTCACTGATAAGACCTGATTGACTATAGACAAGTTAAACAACTGAAATAAATCTAAACCAAACAAGTTCACTGCAGAAGAAGAACGAAGGACATACAATGACACAAGTTTTGTTTGTTCCTTGTATGCTGCAAGAATGCTGCACTGTCCTAACACATGGATTGCTTGCCCTGAATAACTACTTAACTTAACATTTGCGGCACGCAACAAAGGGGTGCCCAGCTGTTTGTACGTGTCTTGATTGATCAAGGAAACTGCAACTCTGGTATCGAGCTGGAATGGTATCACGCCGCCATTAATGTCCAAGTCTACAAAAAGTTTATTGTCCTGCTGACGACAAGAGCGACTGTCTTGTGCAACGTGAACTGACACTGGTGCAAAATCACTTGCGACTTGTCGGGATTTCCGGCGACGTCGACGCACACCATTTGTGGGACGAACACAGTCACTGTTAGAGAGAGTGGCACTGGGTGGAGTGGAATGAACTGCATGAATTTCCATGGACGACGGAGCACGAGCCTGAGTATTCTGGGTTTGATTCCGATTCCGGCGCGAAGCAAAGGGCCTGGAATGGTTGTGAGTGTCCGAGCTAAGCTTTTTCTGGCAAACACTTTGAACATGTCCTCTTTTATTACAGAAAAAGCAAATAGCTTGGCGTGACGGGCAATTCTCATGCGAATGTCTAGTAGCACACCGCTGGCATGATTTTAGCACTGCATTTGTTTGCTTGCACAGCACACGTGGCTGAGGTCTTGGCGGCAGCTGCATGGACGGGCGCGAGGGCTGTTTACTGTTCCGTGCAGCGGGTCCGGCGGGCCGGTTAATGTGACACATGGCTGGTGCAGTTTCAAATGATTCCTGAGCAAAGTCAAGTGTGTCCTGCCGATCCAATATTACCATCACTTGTTGAAGGGGGGGATTGACTAGTTCCAAAATCTGTTCCCGTATGCGAACATCAGAAACGTTCTGTGCAACTGCATCACGTACCATAGTATTGGAATAAGGGAGGCCACATTGACATTCAAAAGCACAATCCCTAGTAAGGCCGTACAAAGTTGCAACCCATTCCCTATTAGTCTGACCGGCTGTACGTTTTGTACGAAAGAACGTATACCGTTTGGCAACTACATTGACAAATTCTTTGAAATATGCATCTAATGCAGACAAAATTTCTTCGTAGGACAGAGTTGCTACGTCGCATCGGGGAAACAATTTGACTATCACACGTTACGTGGACACGCCGACACACGATAATAATAAAGGCTGCTGCTCATTAACTTGAATTCTGTAGGCGACGAGATGGAATCCAAATCGGCGTGTCCATTCCGTCCAGCTTTCCAGTGCAGCATCAAAAGGATGAAAAGGTGGTGCAACTGCGTTTTGTGGCTGCGGTAGCGGTGGAGCGGCGGCTGCTGCATCATTTTGCATTGCATGATGACCCTGGACGAGCTGGCCAAGGGCATCCAATAAGGCCTGCGTCTGCTGATCTGCAAGCGATAAAATTCGGACAGTACATCTGGAGATTGTGGCGAAGCCATACTTGGCCAGACAGCCAAGTCACTATGAGAGGAAGCCAAAAGGCACGCGTTTAAGCTCACACAGGATGGCGTGAGGTCTGAAAAATGACAAGGAATTGAGACTAGCAAAAAAAGGTACATAGCTGCTGGAATACTTAACTTTAATCCATAATTGGTGAACATCGGTCTGACGGTACATGCATCACAAGGTAAATAGCAAATGATAATGGCGCCTTGAAAGGTCGTAGCAAATGATGTAGCTGAAGGCTATGCTAACTATCGTCTCGGCAAATGAGAGCGTAATTTGTCAGTGAACCATCGCTAGCAAAGTCGGTTTGTACAACTGGGGCGAGTGCTAGGAAGTCTCTCTAGACCTGACGTGTGGCGGCGCTTGGTCTGCAATCACTGACAGTGGTGACACGCGGGTCCGACGTATACTACCGGACCGCGGCCGATTTAAAGGTTACCACCTAGCAAGTGTGGTGTCTGGCGATATATCGTCGTCGAGGTTCCAGATGACCACGACTGACGACTATACGGGAGGATCGCCATATTGTGCACCGTTAGCCTTCACATCTGCACCTGACATCTGATAGGAAGTGATGCACTCCCTGCAAAATTCTGTGACATCGCGCACCTTTGGTTGATGGACGGCAGAAGGCAGACTTGGAAATTATCGTCCATTGCGAAGGTTGCATTTAAAATCACGACACAGACGCCTGTGGGACTGCAACCGGAGAGGATAGACGCTTTATGACTTCCCATTGTGTTCAGAGATGAATCAGAGTTCTGGACTATCACGGGTGATCATCATCGACGAACATGGTGACGATATGGGAAGGTTCGATTAATCTAACATTTTAGATAGGTACAGTGGCGTTAGTGCTGTCTTCATAAAGTGGTGAGCCACCACGTAAGAGTTGAGGTTACACAAGTTTCATGGTTCCATTTTTCAAGAGAATGCCTGTCCACAGAGGGCACGCATGTCAACTGCGGCGGCTTTCGTAATCTTAATATTTCTTGACTAGCTGCTAGTGGTTACTTCTCGATAATATTAGTTTCTTTCTGATCTCACGGCGTGGAAATTATTAATTTTCTTTGCGAGAAGACGCCACAATTTCCTGTCTTTAAAATTCGTCGTAAAACGGTCTTTATCGTCGAACTGAATATTTCGTAGTATGTTTATCTCTTTAACTTTGATCAAATAATTGAAGAATAAAGATGATAATCACCAAAGAAGCCCTGTCCACATTAATTTTGCTCTCTTGCAGGTACGTTAAATTCAGGAAAAAGTTATTTTGCCGAGTTATCGTAAAGTGAATGTTCGTTAATGATGGGACTCAAAGATCCTATGCCTAAGTTAACTTTCGTTCAATTTGATGAAAAAATCACGATCGCTGCGCTGCGTTGCGTAATGTAGCGATCAAAAATAAAGCACAACAATTTAAGCTTTGGATTAATGTCTATCCACTGAAACTCCCCGTCTCATTTCCCTGAATTCATGTAAAAAATTAATGATTAGTTCTCTTTAATAATAAAACTTTTCTCTCTTACATATTTTCTCACTATATATATTCATAATATGCGCTCATACGAGCTAACATAATACAGAAAAAGGAGAGTGAGTCACTATTGTTTCAACTGTATATAGATTACACAAAACCAAAAGTTAACGTAACTATAAACACAGTGTAATACATACAGTCGTTACACTCTTTGATGTGAAAGATGTTACCGTTTGACAGTCGGAGCGGCTCTAGCACTCGAAGCGGTGAGTAAACAGACAATGGCATGTGTCGAAGGGTAATGTATGTTTTATTTATTGTTCTGCTTAAGTAGCGAAATAACTGTTATATTTTAGCGTTCCAAGTGTTACTAAATTACCAAAGGACATGGATCACAGTGAATTAAATAAATCTAAAAATAGCCGAATTTCACTTATTAAATGATATAAGTTACTACTTGTTCATGAAGAAATGCCATTGAAATTGTGAATAATTGCAGCTTACCTCACTGACAACAATATAAATACATATTTCATGCACAAGAAGCATATATTTTCGTTACTCGCTGTTGTTATTGCGATGGGCACTTCCGTTGACATCCACAAATTTTTTGAGGAATCTAATGGTTCGCCAATTCTTCGACTTCATTCGACCTTCTGATGCACAAACATTTTTGTAAGTGTAATTACTTTGGCTTCAAACGCGAATATGTTGAATGTTGAAGATTCATGCCGTTTGGGGCCGAGATGTAGCAACAATAGTGGAATTGGTTTCTTTCCTGAAGCGAACCAGTTTTACTGCTTTTCAAAGTTCTATTGTGACATCTGCGCGGTTTTCCCTACAGCTACATGAGCGGTGGCTTGTTTGTTACGTTAAGTAATGTAGGTACTATCTTGCATATCGGTTTACTACGTTCCACCTTCACGGGTGTGCCTGGAAGTGTAGCAAACAAATCTTAGCGTTATTGTGTAGATCTTTTATGTACAGGATCTTTGCTGGCAATTTTTTGATATTAAAGAAAATTGACAGTCTTCGGCAAGTATTCGTACGTTACACGAGAATGATAAGGAAACCATCCTGTTTCATACCTCCCCGAGTCTCTATAAAACTAAAGAATGACAAATGTAGTGAGTCTTTTTAGTTACTGCCATTTTTGTGGCTCTACATACGCTCTCTGTTGTGAGAACTATGTTACAAATTAGTACACTACTGGCCATTAAAATGGCTACACCACGATGATGACGTGCTACAGACGCGAAATTTAACCGACAGGAAGAAGATGCTGTGATATGCAAATGATTAACTTCCAGAGCATTCACACAAGGTTGGCGCCGGTGGCGACACCTACAACGTGCTGACATGAGGAAAGTTTCCAACCGATTTCTCATACACAAACAGCAGTTGACCGGTGTTGCCTGGAGAAACGTTGTTGTGATGCCTCGAGTAAGGAGAGGAAATGCGTACCATCACGTTTCCGACTTTGATAAAGGTCGGATTGCAGCCTATCGCGATGGCGGTTTATCGTATGGCGACATAGCTGCTCGCGTTGGTCGAGATCCAATGACTGTTAGCAGAATATGGAATCGGTGGGTTCAGGAGGGTAATATGAAACGCCGTGCTGGATCCCAACGGCCTCGTATCACTAACAGTCGCGATGACAGACATCTCACCCGCTGTAACGCCTCGTACAGCCACGTCTCGATCCCTAACAGATGGGGACGTTTGCATGACAACAACCATCTGCACGAACAGTTCGACGACGTTTGCAGCAGCATGGACTATCAGCTCGGAGACCATGGCTGCGGTTATCTTTGACGCTGCGTTACACACAGGAGCGCCTGCGATGGTGTCCTCAACGACGAACCTGGGTGCACGAATGGCAAAACGTCATTTTTTCGGATGAATCCAGGTTCTGTTTACAGCATCATGATGGTCGCATCCGTGTTTGGCGACATCGCGGTGAACGCCCATTGGAAGCGTGTATTCGTCATCGCCATACTGGCGTATCACCTGGCGTGATGGTATGGGGTGCCATTGGTTACACGTCTCGGTCACCTCTGTTTGCATTGACAGCGCTTTGAACAGAGGATGTTACATTTCAGATGTGGCTTTACCCTTCATTCAATCCCTGCGAAACCCTACATTTCAGCAGGATAATGCACGACAGTATGTTGCAGGTCCTGTCCGGGCCTTTCGGGATACAGAAAATGTTCGACCGCTGCCCTGGCCAGCACATTCTCCAGATCTCTCACCAATTGAAAACGTCTGGTCAGTGGTGGCCGAGCAACTGGCTAGTCACAACACGCCAGTCACTACTCTTGATGAACTGTGGTATCGTGTTGAAGCTGCATGGGCAGCAGTACCTATACACGCCATCGAAGCTCTGTTTGACTCAATGCTCAGGTGTATCAAGGCCGTTATTACGGCCAGAGGTGGTTGTTCTGGGTACTGATTTCTCAGGATCTATGCACTCAAATGTCGTGAAAATGTAATCGCATGTCAGTTCTAGTATAATATATTTGTCCAATGAATACCCTTTTATCATCTGCATTTCTTCTTGGTGTAGCAATTTTAATGGCTAGTGGTTTATAAACGACGTATTCGCATTGATCCGATATCGTACTCGGAAGTATTACTTGCTGGCCGCTTGGCGCGCTGGTGCCGCAGTGGGTAACGAAATTCAGCGGGTGTGTTGCGCCTGTTGTGTTAGACTGTACTATAAATTCTTATGCCTAGTTCATTACTTATTCTTTTGATGTTTGAAGTTATAACTTATGGCCAGTTAAGAATGGTTTCACTATCAGTTGCGTGATACTGAGGTGCTGCCAAGGGCAGCAAGAGCCCCGTATGTGTTCCCGATAATGAATTTGTGGGACCTACTCCATGGCACTTGTAATAGGAGTAAAGGATACAGTTGTATGACTACCTTCCAAACCGAACCAGGCTAGATGGGGTGCGTCGGCACACTTATATGTAGACTCATAGTACCGGGTACTTCGTATATTTCGCTCTAAATTGTAACCACAGTAATACAATCACATACCCTCTCAATCCCTGAACTTTCATTTGACTTCCTCCTCAGACTGAGCGTGCTTCCCCCATTTTTTCAGGGAGTACAATCATTCGCAGACATAATATTGTAGTATTCTCTACGTTTTAGTCCGTACTACCTACTGTATGAATATGACTCACAGTTTTTCTTTGTGGAGTGTAAAAATATTTGCTTGCCTGCTTTTGGTAGTAAACTGTTTTTGACTGTTACATGTAGGCATTGGTACGAAGCCAAATTTAAACACCAAGTAAATTAGTACAACAAGAAGACAGTCCAAAGTTGCAAATTTCACTTGGTTTTTTTCACTCGATGACTACTTTTTGGGGGGGGGGGGGGGGGGGACCCATTATCATATCATCGTAACACAGTCAAAAATGTTACTTCCGAAAGTGTAAAACCATGTCCAAAAATGTTCAAATGAACAATTACAGCGCATACAATCATCCGCGTGTTCTGTAAATGTTCGTTTGTACATGTACATGGTTTTGCATTTTCTGAAATACCATCTTTAGCTATGTTACGATGATTTGAAAGTGAGTCCCGGCTCGAAACTAGTTACAGAACGAATAAAAGAGTGAGATTTGCAATTTTGGACTAGTTTCCCGGTGTACTGATTAACAGAAGTTACTGACCTACAGCTATCACAGCATGCTGGAAGTTCACCACTCAAATTAACAAATTGTAATCTAGCTAGTACCACGACATGGCGTTATATCGCACTAATGTCGTTTGGAAAAAATTAAGCAAAGGAAACAAAACAGGAGTGCGTGCAGTGTAGAGAGGAGTCGCGGCGCGGCGCTGGAGTGGGCTCGTTCTTCACGCAGCGGACAGCAGGCGGTGGCAGCACCAGCGACTCATCAGCGGCCGCCGGCGCCAGTTGGCGCACACGACGTGCGCCGCGTCCGCGATGGCGCGCCCCCACCCACTCCACCTCCGCCACCATCAAAACACCGCGAACACACACACACACACACACACACACACACACACACACACACGTCACGCAGAGCCATTGCGCTCCTCCGTGCGTCAGATACATGCCGCCGGCTCCGTCCAAACACGTGTCACTATCAACGCGTGAACCACGTGAGGTCAACAAAAGGAAGGGACAACGAAGTTGCCACTCCTGTTCCCTCCATGTCTCCGAAGTGAAGGAATGTTGGACCCATTAGTAAACGGTTCAAGTGGCTCTGAGCACTATGGGACTTAACTTCTGAGGCCATCACTCCCCTAGAACTTAGAACTACTTAAACCTACTAACCTAAGGACATCACACACATCCATGCCCGAGGCAGGATTCGAACCTGCGACCGTAGCGGTCGCGCGGTTCCAGACTGTAGCGCCTAGAACGGCTCAGCCACCCCGGCCGGCAGCCAATTAGTACTTGCCTGAGTGACCGTCTGGGTACGCCGACTCCACTGGGTCAGGCACACGCAAGTCACAGATGTTGTGTCCAATCAAAAAGCCTTGCAAAAAGTCAGCCGGTCATACGGCATTATCATTATAACACTTGGAAGTTGAAATAGTACAAATTAACGACGAATTCATGGAACGGTTTGAACAGTTTTTGTGTTTAGGACACCTGATATCATGGCTAAAGTATTAGCAAAAAATTAATTAATTGGAATGGTTTTGGCAACGTAAACTGGGCTCTTAAAACTTCGTTTTTTCTAAGAAATGGTAGTTTTTCAATCAGTTTTGACTTATGGCTTTGACGTATGGATTTTCGCTATGTGAACTATGTTATTGCTGTTAGTCGCTCTACGATAATTGGAAACGTGTCTGTTGTCTGTTAGTAGTAGAGACAAGAAATATAAATTTATCAGGAAACAAACTGGGTCCGCAGCTCATGGTCGTGCGGTAGCGTTCTCGCTTCCCACGCCCGGGTTTCCGGGTTCGATTCCCGGCGGGGTCAGGAATTTTCTCTGCCTCGTGCTGACTGGGTGTTGTGTGATGTCCTTAGGTTAGTTAGGTTTAAGTAGTTCTAAGTTCTAGGGGACTGATGACCATAGCTGTTAAGTCCCATAGTGCTCAGAGCCATTTGAAACAAACTGGAGAGAAAGTTTTTGTCGGTTTTCGAGAATACGAGAAGTAGAAAAATGTTGAAATGCGTGTGAAATCTTATGGGACTTAACTGCTAAGGTCATCAGCCCCTAAGCTTACACACTACTTATAGTATCCTAAGGACAAACACGCACACCCATGCCAGAGGGAAGACTCGAACCTCCGAGAAGTAGAAAATGATGAGACGCTGGACGGCGGGTAACATAGAAGAGCAACATGGATACATGTAGGCGAATGTTGTATAACCCTTGGAGATGCTGTTGTTGATGTAGAGAAGCTGCTACAAAATTGACCCTAATGTTTTTCACGCACGCACGCACGCACGCACACGCTGCGGCTCACTTCGTCGCTCGCTCCGCACGCACGTAATCATGTCCGGACGCGGAAAGGGAGGGAGAGGCAAGATTGCTGCCGTCGTCGCGCTCCTACTATGGGCAGTCAGGAGCCACGGTCGCGGCAACAAGAAGAAGAAGCGGAAGACCGTGGCACAACTACAGTTCTGTAAGTGTCAGAAGATGGGACACACAGCTAGGACCTGCGAGGGCGCGGTTGCGTGTGTGATGTACGTGATACACGCATCATACACGCAACTGCGACAAACCAAGGGGCACTGCGGCGGCATGCGTGAATTGTGGCGACCCGCGCCACAAATTTGCGCAGCTTCAGCTACCTGGAGTCATGGAAGCGGCAGAAAGGGATCACCACACTTGAAGAGGAGACCCAAGAAGACAAAGCGGACGCCCCGCCCCCTATTCAAGCAGGGGAAGCGGGCCGCGCCGCCGCGAAGTCGACGACGTTGGGTTCCGCGAGACGATGCGGAAAGCCACCAATGACGCCGTTGCTGAACTCAAATCCGCCATGGCGGAGGAGAGGGCGGTCCTGAGGGCGGAAATGGACGAGATGCGTTGCCTGGCGACACAACTGAGGGTAGTCCTTGCTCTCGCATCTCGCATGACACCCCCGCTAGTCCGGGGTTACCTGTGGAAACGCAAATGGCTGATACGGAGACCGCAAGGAAGGTGAGCATGGAGTCGGGGATACCCGCCGACTACAAGAAGACGGCCCCCTTGGAAACGGTCGCCCCATCAACCTCTGCACATGCGCCCATGGAGACCGAGGGAGAAGAAGAGAAGCCGTTCGAGAGCCTGCCCCTCCCCAACAAGAATTGCGTGAAGGATTTACTCACCAAGATCGCAGATTTACTACACCCTTTCACACTAACCGAGATCCCTCCTCTTCCACACAAACCCTGAACCCTTAAACCAGGAGATCAAACGGAGGGAACTCGTCCGGCGTTCGGATCTGGAGCTAATCAACCGCTACGCGATCTTCGCCGACGTCGACTGGGGGTACATGACGGAGCACGCGGTCCTGTGCATCAAACAGAACTCGCCCCCTGTGGACTACTCCCATCTGACCAAAATAGAGTTCGGACAGCCAGGAAACAAGAAGAAGAAGAAGCCACCAGAGACGTTTGGCGGATAGTTTCTTTTGTTCCTGATAACACAGTGGCCCATCCAGACCCAGAAGTACCAACAGTTCGACCAGTCAGGAATAGAGGAGGAACAGCTTCCAAGAGCATAAACTTCTATGACTCGGGCCAAGGCTGAGACGCGTCATTTAGTGTGAGTGTCAGTGTAAGTGGCCCTAAAGTTTTCTGTACCAAGTCTGTCCGTCTCTAGCTCTCCATGACCCTCTCTCAGCTTCCCACTCTCCCTTTACCTCCCTGTCCTGTCCAGACATCTATAAGCTCGTAGCTAACAAGTACTTAAGGTCATACACATTTATCAATAACTCGCTGACATAAAATGTCTCTTCACTTATCTGGGCAAATAGAGACACGTTAGTTCTTCATAACATAATTATCCCATTCTCGATATTTTCCATTTTTCAACCGATGCCAGAGGGTCATCTCCTCTACTTTGAGGAAAAATGTTCTTTATACATTCTCATTTGCTCTTACGTCATGTCTGAGATGAAATGTCGTCGTCGTCCTCCTCACTTCATTTTTCCTCACTATCATTACAACTTTCAATAGAGTCTTCTCTAGCTGCATACAACACTCGACAGTCTGTAACCGAACTAACATTTTCTGTCTTATTCTGGGTACATGAAAGCATATATTCAAAAGCATGTACTGAATAAATGCCGGAACCCTTTTAAACATAAGCTTTAGAGCCAAGAAAGGATTTATTAAGTAATATTACTATATTTATAAGAAAGGTAGATATTTAAGAGTAGTTACCGCTTACCTTGCTCAATTGAAGGATAAATGGCATAAATCAATACCAAAGTGTATTTTTTGTGACAGTTGCAAGTTCATAATCAGTTTTCGATAACGTTCAGATAATCCATCTTGTAAGAGAGATACGTGCAACGAGCGTACGTGGCACCATTTGACAACCAAATACATTTCTACAAAGAAATGTGAAACATAAAGACTCAGAACAGTCACGTCGAACATGATATTATGAGCTGCCGGCACTCCCGGAATCTCCATGTTTGCAATTACCTTCTAACCTGTAAGGCAAGCAAAGGACGGCAAAAACGTTCTGCTGATTGCAGTTCTTAAAATGCACATTCGCACTTTGACTAGTATTCCTGCTGAAGAGAGTGAACATATAAGAGAGTGAAATGCAGTGGCCGGCCGGAGTGGCCGAGCGGTTAAAGGCGCTACAGTCTGGAACTGCACGACCGCTACGGTCGCAGGTCCGAATCCTGCCTCGGGCATGGATGTGTGTGATGTCCTTAGGTTAGTTAGGTTTAAGTAGTTCTAAGTTCTAGGGGACTTATGACCACAGCAGTTGAGTCCCATAGTGCTCAGAGCCATTTGAACCATTTGAAATGCAGTGCGCACACAAAACCACGAAAATTCCGGGGTCCTCAGACATGAATTTATCACTGGGATGGAATACGGCGGTAGCACACGTGGTCTAGAGCCTTATCCCTCTTGCAGGTTCACCGAACTGTTCACCGAACTGTGATAGATGCAATGAAAAAGATATACACTGGTTTACATGTCACAACGCAGGCTAAATCTGGAATCAGACAGCACCAAACAGTATGTTAAGATACAAGAATTGTGGCACTAGGGCAAAAGCGGTACCTCGACAAGAACAACAGTACGGTAACCTGGATATAGGATCAATATGTACACTACGTCATAACATCAGGAACGCCGAGTTTAACGAAACTTAAGATTAAACTGACAGCATTACACCATGAACAGCAGAACAAACGAAATTATTAACACAATTGTGAAAAGTACTCAAGAGCGTGTATCCCTGCATCTGTAATAATAATATTGGTGTATACATTGTCGAATACTCTCCCTTTACTTTGTAATCAAGATTAATACCTTTATTCATTACATTACCTATATTTTGAATGTACCTTACCATCTCGAAATAGGATACAAACAGTCAAAAGAAAATAATCTACAACGAAGATGAAGAAATTTATTTTATTTAGTTCTCTAATTCTTCAGGCAAAGGTTCAACAACCTCAGTTTCTACAGATGACACGCGATTGTATTAGGTGAAATATCAGATTTCTTCGCATTTACGTATAAAGAAGTATACACTTTATTATTAGAAGGAAGAGGCATTTCAGAAGAAGGAAAAATTACATTTTAAATCTGAAGGATTATTCAACCATCAAAAGGGACTTCACTGAATTACTGATCTTCCATTCAGTTCCACGAAATGACAAATTTTAGTTGTCTTTTAGTTCACAATTAAGTAGAAATTTAATTTGAATAAATAACAAAAAACATAGACGTTGCCACATCCAACTCAGGAAGAAGGAGTAGACTCTTCGACCAGTATTCAAAACCTACTGGGTCCCGTGCTCGAACATTTCCACCGATTAAATTTCGAATGAAAGTCATCATCAAACGCGGCAGAAGACTTCTGGTATAAGAATTCACTCTCGTTCTGCCAATGGCCTTATCAAAGAGGACGGAGGAATGGACCGACGTTCAGAGAACTCCCTCGCCCTTGTGGTAGCAAACTTCCCTTAAAGAGCGGAAGAATCAGCAATGATCGACAGCATGAGAATGCAGAAGGCAATAGAAACGCCAGCATTAAAGAAACAATGTGTACCAATAGGACAGGTGGCCTGTAATCGAAAAAGTGTCATTATGATGGCAAAATACACTCCTGGAAATGGAAAAAAGAACACATTGACACTGGTGTGTCAGACCCACCATACTTGCTCCGGACACTGCGAGAGGGCTGTACAAGCAATGATCACACGCACGGCACAGCGGACACACCAGGAACCGCGGTGTTGGCCGTCGAATGGCGCTAGCTGCGCAGCATTTGTGCACCGCCGCCGTCAGTGTCAGCCAGTTTGCCGTGGCATACGGAGTTCCATCGCAGTCTCTAACACTGGTAGCATGCCGCGACAGCGTGGACGTGAACCGTATGTGCAGTTGACGGACTTTGAGCGAGGGCGTATAGTGGGCATGCGGGAGGCCGGGTGGACGTACCGCCGAATTGCTCAACACGTGGGGCGTGAGGTCTCCACAGTACATCGATGTAGTCGCCAGTGGTCGGCGGAAGGTGCACGTGCCCGTCGACCTGGGACCGGACCGCAGCGACGCACGGATGCACGCCAAGACCGTAGGATCCTACGCAGTGCCGTAGGGGACCGCACCGCCAGTTCCCAGCAAATTAGGGACACTGTTGCTCCTGGGGTATCGGCGAGGACCATTCGCAACCGTCTCCATGAAGCTGGGCTACGGTCCCGCACACCGTTAGGCCGTCTTCCGCTCACGCCCCAACATCGTGCAGCCCGCCTCCAGTGGTGTCGCGACAGGCGTGAATGGAGGGACGAATGGAGACGTGTCGTCTTCAGCGATGAGAGTCGCTTCTGCCTTGGTGCCAATGATGGTCGTATGCGTGTTTGGCGCCGTGCAGGTGAACGCCACAATCAGGACTGCATACGACCGAGGCACACAGGGCCAACACCCGGCATCATGGTGTGGGGAGCGATCTCCTACACTGGCCGTACACCACTGGTGATCGTCGAGGGGACACTGAATAGTGCACGGTACATCCAAACCGTCATCGAACCCATCGTTCTACCATTCCTAGACCGGCAAGGGAACTTGCTGTTCCAACAGGACAATGCACGTCCGCATGTATCCCGTGCCACCCAACGTGCTCTAGAAGGTGTAAGTCAACTACCCTGGCCAGCAAGATCTCCGGATCTGTCCCCCATTGAGCATGTTTGGGACTGGATGAAGCGTCGTCTCACGCGGTTTGCACGTCCAGCACGAACGCTGGTGCAACTGAGGCGCCAGGTGGAAATGGCATGGCAAGCCGTTCCACAGGACTACATCCAGCATCTCTACGATCGTCTCCATGGGAGAATAGCAGCCTCCATTGCTGCGAAAGGTGGATATACACTGTACTAGTGCCGACATTGTGCATGCTCTGTTGCCTGTGTCTATGTGCCTGTGGCTCTGTCAGTGTGATCATGTGATGTATCTGACCCCAGGAATGTGTCAATAAAGTTTCCCCTTCCTGGGACAATGAATTCACGGTGTTCTTATTTCAATTTCCAGGAGTGTAGTTCGGACCAGTTCCTCATTGGGATCTCCGGGAGGGGACTACCATGGGGGAGATGGCCATGAGAAAATGACTGAATAATCAACAAAAGGATAGCGTCCTAAGAATCCGAACGTGGAATGTCAGAAATTTGAAACTGCTGGGGAAGTTAGAAATTCAGAATAGGGAAATGCTAAGGCTCAGACTGGATATATTGATGGTCACTGTAGTGAAATGGAAAGAAGACAAAGATTTCTGGTCAGCCGAGTGCAGGGTAATTTCGACAGCAGCAAAAAAAGATATAATGGAAATAGGAAGGTAGGGCAGAGAGAGTGTGTTACCGTGAACAGTGCACTGATAGGGTTGTTCTCATGAGAATCGAAAGTAAACCAACACCGACAACGATAGTTCTGGTATACATGCCGACTTCAGAAGCCGAAGATGAGGAGGTAGAGAAATCATGTGAGGATATCGAACGGGTAATTCATTACATAAAGGGAGACGAAAATCTAATAGTCATGGCCGTTTGGAAGGCGGTTTTAGGCGAAGGTTTAGCAGGAATTGTTACGGAAAGATATGGGCTACGTAATAGGAATGAGAGAGGAAAAGGCTAAATGAGTTTTGTAATAAATTGCAGCCGTTAATAACCCGTGGGTAGATAAACAGCCCCTAAGGTCACAAGAAACAGCAACTATCAACGGCATGAACATGCAGAAGGTAATGGAAACCACTGCATTAAGTACACTCAATGTGTATCCAAAGGATCTCCATAGGCAAAAGATTTCTGGACTTGTCCCCCATTCGAATCTACGGGAGGGGATTACCAACGGGGAGGTGGCCAATAGAAAAAGACTGAAAAAATAACGAAAGGATAACGTTCTAAAAGTCGAGGTTTGGAATGTAACAAGTTTGAACGTGGTAGAGAAGCTAGAAAATCTGAGATGGGAAATGCTATGGTTTAATCTAGATATAGTGATGGTCAGTGAGGTGAACTGGAAAGAAGAGAAGGATTTCTGGTCAGATGAGTATAGGGTAACTGAACGTGACTACGGAGAATTTCGGGAAGGACTGGACCAGGGGTCTACAAACGTTCATTTACCTTTTATTATACAGATTTATTACCATTAAATTTAACAGTTTACTCAGTGATTAAATATCTTTACAAAATGATGACCAAACGATTTTATAATACTGATAAATATGAACAGAGATTTTGCATGCTGTAAGTTAAGATAGACTCACTTAACAAGAAAGGTTCTTAAATCCCAATGAAAACAAACCCAATTAGTAAACTGTGATTATAATAATAATTTAATCCTCCGTAAGAACCTGAAATAGAATTTTATCGTAAGAAAACAGATCTTAAGACTTCAACCCCATTACAAAACAAAGCAAGGCCGAAACTTACGATAGCTGAAGCAGTAAGGCGCAACAGTTTCCGGTGTACAAACACTCAGCAGTAGGTAAAAGTTACATTGCTATTAATGAAGAGGATAGTAAGATCGCCAATGCAGCCCCCACAAATGGAATTTTAATACAAGGAAAGAACAAGGTACATAGTGGCCCCAGAAGAGGTATACAGACTAAAGGTCGAGTTGTTAATTGGTCTTTTGATACATTAGGACCGGCGGACTCCTTAGGTGCTTGGACTCTAGTGGCTGATGCCAAAATATCTGAAATAGATCCGATAAGTGACTTCTTTCCCGGAACAGCCGGACGATATGCCTTGGCTTAGCCTCGCAGTTCTACGTACGAACACAGGACGACAGAACCTCTAGCGCAGGCACAATTCGTCACCTTCATAGTCACAATTCACTCGGCCAGCCACGAAAGAACAATCAGGAGAGGAAGTGCATAGAGAAAGTTAGTTACGGGATATACAATCATCAGCCCGGGCTAGGACTACTGCAGTCGCAAGGCGGGTACTTGTCATAGAAACCACACATCAGCACTTTGAATAACAAGGTTAAAGCTAGCATACGAAAGTCAAATGTGACAAACAAGAATCCAATAGACAATGTACCATAGCATTCAACACTTTCGGCCACCCTGACCCACTGACTTACAATCGATCACAAATTCAAACAAAACCTAAGAAGCAATATGTTCGTACATATGAACACACAAGAACCATGTTATAATTAGTAACAGAGCCTACTTCAGCGCTAAGCAGGACAGAATAAAACATTACACGGACCCAGGTGAGACTACTTGACCTACTAAAGTAGAAATTAGCTATCATTTAAAAATACACACATAAAGTTTGAGTAATTAAATGCCTACAGTACGTAATGTGTTGTATTAAACGTTACGTACGATAACTACAAGGGTTGAGACCAAAGTCAAATGTGTTAAGCTTATGAGGAGCAGAAACAAATTAACAAATATATCGCCTGCTTCCCAGTACACAAAATAGCCTAAAATGTTTGAAATGGCTCTAAGCACTATGGGACTTAACATCTGAGGTCATCAGTTCCCTAAAGTTAGAACTCCTTAAACCTAACTAACCTAAGGACATCACACACATCCATGCCCGAGGCAGGATTCGAACCTGCGACCGTCGCAACCGCGTTGTTCCGGACTGAAGCGCCTAGAACCGCTCGATCGCAGTGGCCGGCCCCAAAATAGCCTGCAAAAGACTAAATCAACACTGTAGAGTAAACGCTTGAACAAACTAATTCGTAAAATATAACATATAATGGCAGCATATGACAAGCAGAAGTCTAGTAGCGTGACAAATTACTTAACGCCAATGCTCGGGAACAGGCTATCGGACAAGTCACTTCTTTACCCGTGGCAACGTACAATTGACGGTCTATTCAGATGTTTCATTTGAGCTGTAGTTAAGTCCACTGTGGTTGGAAGTACGGAGACGAGAACAAGTGTCACTAGAAACAGAATCAATCATCACCACCTAAAGGTGACACTTCGGCTCCACACGTAGCAGTCTTATTGAAATCAGTAGTTATCCTTCAGTGACGTAAGGTGACAACCGCCCAAGCTACCTGCCCGACTCATGGCAAAAAAGCAGCTCCACTTCCTCTCTCTCTTCTCTGAACCACTGAGAGATCCGTTTCCCCTCCGACTGCTAACTCTCCACTTCATCGCGACGGCGCCTAACATTTTGCTTCACCACAGTCGTAGGCAGAGCGTCCCAACAGTTGTCTACCATGCCCTCGCGGTGAAATCATCCACTTAGGTGAAGAATCAATAAGTAGAGAGCCGCAGTTGTTCAGTAATGTCAACAGCAACAGAAAAGTTACAAAGGGAGTAGGATTCTTTATGTACAGGAAGATAGGGCGGAGAGTGAGTTACTATGAACAGTTCAGTGATTGTATTGTTCTCATCACAATCGACAGCAAACCTACACCGACAACGATAGTTCTGGTATACAAGCCGACTTTGCAAGCGGGAGACGGGCAGATAGAGAAAGTATACAAGCATATTGAACGGGTAATGCAGTACGTAACGGGAGATGAAAATCTAATAACCATGGAGGATTTGGAATGCAATAGTAGGAGAGGGAGCAAAAGGAATGATTACAGGAGATTATGGCCTTGGTACTAGGAATGAGAAAGGAGGCAGACTTATAGAATTTTGCAATAAATTTCGGTTAGTAATAGCGAATACTCTATTCAAGAATCACAAGAGGAGGAGAAATACATGGAACAGGCCAGGAGATAAGGGGAGATTCCAGTTAGATTACATCATGACCAGGCAAAGATTCCGAAATCAGATACTGGATAGTAAGGCGTACTCAGGAGAAGTTGTAGACTCATGTCACAGTTTAGTAGTGATGAAGAGTAGGCTGGAGTTTAAGAGAGAAGTAAGGAGGAAACAGTGCACAAAGAAGTGGGATACTGAAGTTGTTAAGGAATGAAGAGAGAACCTTGAAGTTCTCTGATGCTATAGATACTGCAATAAGGAATAGCTCAGAAGACAGTTCAGTTGGAGAGAAGTGGACATCTCTAAAAAGTGCAAAGAAGTTGGAAATAAAAACATAGGTTCGAAGAAGTTAACTGCGAAGAAACCATGGATAAAAGAAGAAATACGTCAGCCGATCGATGAAAGAAGGAACTACAAAAATGCTCAGGGAAATTCAGGAATACAGTAATAGAAGTCCCTTAGGAATAAAGGAAGTAAGAAATGCAGCGAAGCCAAGGCGGAATGTCTGCACGAAAAGTGTGAAGAAATCGAAAAAGAAATGATTGTTGGAAGGACTGACACGGCACTCAGAAGAGTCAGATCAACAATTGGTGAAATTAAAAGGAAGGATGGTAACATTAAAAGTGCAACGGAAATTCCACTGATAAACGCTGAGCGGACGGTTGGAAAGAGTTCATTGAAGGCCTATATCAGGAGGAAGACGTATCAAATGACGTGATACAATAAACAGCAGTCAGTACAGAAGAGATAGGGGGTCCCGTATTAGAATCAGAATTTAAAAGAGCATCAGAAGATTTAAGATTGAATCAGGCAGAAGTTATTATCGTAAACATTTCATCAGAACTTCTGAACTAATTCGGAGAAATGGCAGCGAAACGACTATTAACGTTGCTGTGTGGAATGTATGAGTCTGGCAATATACCATCTACTTTTGGGAAAGCATTATCCACACAATTCCGATGACTGCAAGAGCCGGCAACTGAGAGAGTTATCCACAACCAGCTCAACAGCTCATGCATCCAAGTTGCTGACAAGAATTGTGTAAAGGAAATGGAAAAGGAAACTTACGTCGTTCTTCGTTTTTCTGTCAAACCATATTCTGTACTCATTAGCCAGTTCATTCGATGCAACAGATCCTGTAATTCTTCTTCACTTTCACACAGGATAGCAATGTCAACAGCGATTCTTATTACTGATATCCTTTTACACTGAATTTTTATCCCAGTCTTTAATCTTTCATTTATTTCCGTCATTGCTTCTTTGACGTATAGACTGAACAGTAGTGACAAAAGACTACATCCCTGTCTTACTCCCGTTTTGATCCTAGCACTTCGTTCTTGGTCTTCCAGTCTTATTGTTTCCTCTTGTCCTCTTGGCTCTTGTCCATACTGTATATTACCCGACTTTCCCTGTAGCTTACCCCGATATTCCACAGAATTTCAGACATCGAGCACCTATTTACATTCTTGAACGCTTTTTGCAGGTCGAAAGATCTGATGAAGGTGTCATGTTTCTTCAGCTGTCTTGCTTCCACTATCAACCACAACGTCACAACTGCCCCTCTTGTGCCTTTGCCTTTCTTGAAGCCAAACTGACAGTTCATGAAACAGATATCCTGCTTTCTTTTCCGTTCTTATGTATAACGTCCTCTTCAGTAACATGGATGCATGAGCTGTTAAAGATGACTGTGTGATAACTCTCGAACTTGTCGGCTGTTGCTATCTGCGGAATTGTGTGGATGATATTTTTCCGGAGGTCAGATGGGTTATATCACCATTATATACACCAACTTGAACGGTCGTTTCGTTGCCACTTTCCTCAATGATTTTAGAAATTTCGATGAAATGTTATGTCATGTTAAAAGATAAGAAATTGTCTGCCTAAAAGCGTCCGTCAAGGAGGCGCTATACCTTCTTGACAAGTGATTTTTGGCAGACAGTTTTGTATCTTTTAACAAAACCTGATTATGCCCTATTCAGGCGAAACTCGTCGTTCCTGAGTCGAGAATGAACAACTCTGCACCCTACCACTATTTTTAAACAGTACCAATTGAAGGCTGCTGTACCACCACACCAAGATGGAGTGCAATAATTTTTGATGGAATGTTATCTATCTCACCTGCATCATTTAATTTTAAGTATTCCAAAGCTCTTTTAAATTCTGATTCTGATATTTCATCCTCAATCGACTCATGTTTCTTCTATCACGTCTTCAGACCTCGCAGAGGCCTACTATGTAGTGTTTCCACCTATCGGCTCCTCCCTCTACATCTAAGAGTAGAATTACCATTTCACTTCTGATGTTAGCGCCCTTGCTTTTAACTTTACCGAAGGTTGTTTTGCCTTTTCTATATGCTGAATGAGCCGTTCCTTCAATCATTTCTTTTGCGATTTCTTCACATTTTCCATGTAGCCATTTCGCATTAGCTTCCCTGCACTTCCTATCATTTCACTCGTAAATGATGGACATCTGTCATTTGACAGGAGTGGCTAAATACCTAATATTTTGTCTTTATAGACTTACTATCACTACAGAATTTTCAGAGGCCGATTCAAGGCAATGATGTCCATGCTGCGTAAATATTATACGTTTTCGCGGGTCCATTACCTTTGTCTATCATCCCTATTTCTTGTTTTAATTACCAGTTATAGTTCAAGCCGAAATTTGCCCCCATGATTGTCACTGAATTTCGGTTAGTAGACTTTGCTGGGATTCGAAATTGAATCTCAGCGTGTATAACGACTAATAATTAATTCATCACGTTTTCGGGCACACATGAAGGCATCTGCTTACCACGGTATTTCCTTATGGCATCTTAAACTCTCCCTCAATCTGTTTTCACAGTTTGTTTTGTAATTATAATTACCGCATGAGTTTGTGTATATAGTACTTTCAGTTAGGCTTGGTCACATTTGTGATTGAAACGCCCGTTGTTTTGGCTGTTACAGATTTATTAAAAATTGTTCTTACGGATTTTACAATCCATCTGCATAACCTTTCGCAGTCCTCGGTAGGTCTCTCCCATGGTTACAATTTCGACCTTTCATAACCGACTGAGCTACCACACACACACACACACACACACACACACACAGACACACACACGCACACACACGAGGTAGGTTTGTGGCTCTATGATCCACGAGAAGCAGTGCAGACGGAATACAGAAATGGTCGGCTGAGCGTAATTACCGGCTACGTTAAAAACGTTTCAGTCACAAAATTCTCATTAAGTTAAACTTTTCAAGGTTCAAGTTCATTGCATTCAGATAATGTCGAGTTCAAGTCAGATTATGGTCTTAATGTGAAGATTTTCCTTTCAGATTAAAATACTTCTCAGCTAATTAGTTTCATTCAGCAATAGGTTTCAAGCATTTTTTCAAGAACAGGCAGTAGACCGTCATACTTTCGCCTACTGTAGTTAAGTGTCAATTCTTGTCCACAATTTTTACCTAACACGATTTCATCCATTGCAAATTAACTTTTCCCTGATGAGTCTGTGTCCTATCAACATGCCGTTCTTTTAGTCCGGACCAATATTTCTCTTATTCTTAATTCGATTCGATACCCAATCACTAGTTATTCTATGTACCCATTTACATCCGGCAACGAACGGCCTTGCCGCAATGTATACACCGGTTGCCGTCGGATTACCGAAGTTAAATACCGTCGGGCGTGGCCGGCACTTGGATGGGTGACCATCCGGGCTGCTATGCGCTGTTACCGTTTTTCAGGTTTTGCTCAGCGCCGTAATACCAATTGAGGAGTTTCTCGACCGAATAGTAGCGGCTCCGGTGACAGAAAATAATCGTAACGACCGGGAGAGCGGTATACTGACCACACGCCTCTCCTATCCGCATCCTCAGCTGAGGATGACAATGCGGTCGGATGGTCCCGATGGTCCAATTGTGACCTGAAGACGGAGTACATTTATATTTAATGTCGTTCTGCAGCGACATTGCAAGAATTAGGGTGATAAAGACAAAACTCAATGATGGCGATTTTGAAATCAGTATTTGAAAAATATCTTGAACGTACTATTCTCAGAAATCAGTAACTTGCTGTTCTTGAATTCTCTAGGATAATATCCCTTTAAAACTCTTCCATAGTTGACACGTTACTTCGTTGTCCGATAAATTTTGTCAACTACGTTCGAACGTATATGGACTACCATAAATTATCTGGGAGTACGCATTAGGAGTGATTTAAAATGGAATGATCATATAATGTTGATCGTCGGTAAAGCAGATGCCAGACTGAGATTCATTGGAAGAATCCTAAGGAAATGCAATCCGAAAACAAAGGAAGTAGGTTACAGTACGCTTGTTCGCCCACTGCTTGAATACTGCTCAGCAGTGTGGGATCCGTACCAGATAGGGTTGATAGAAGATATAGATAAGATCCAACGGAGAGCAGCGCGCTTCGTTACAGGATCATTTAGTAATCGCGAAATCGTTACGGAGGTGATAGATAAATTCCATTGGAAGACTCTGCAAGAGAGACGGTGAGTAGCTTGGAACGGGCTTTTGTTGAAGTTTCGAGAACATACCTTCACCGAGGAGTCAAGCAGTGTATTGCTCCCTCCTACGTATATATGGCGAAGAGACCATGAGGATAAAATCAGAGAGATTAGAGCCCACACAGAGGCACACCGACAATCTTTCTTTCCACGAACAATACAACATTGGATTAAAAGGGAGAACCGATAGAGGTGCCCAAAGTACCCTCCGCCACACACCGTCAAGTGGCTTGGGGAGTATGGATGTAGATGTAGAACATAGTTTCATCTTTTTACTTCAACACATTGTTCGCTTCGTACCCTACTTACACGTTTAACTTCCAGCAAGAATCATCCGCCACAAAAAAGTCATGATACTTGTATTACATGGGCTGTTTTACATCAAAAAGAGTGTACGTCACGTTATTTCATCCACCCTATCTAAAAAACGCTACGGGAAGTGCATATTCATGAGACGAGATCAGAGAGTATCTAGTTTTTAGCTGAGCACATTCAAAATGCATGCTTCTACGGCTGTATTTGCCTTTTTCTACCGACATTTGTTCATCTCTTAGAGCTTCAGGTTTAATCTGCCTACAAACAAAAGCTCTCTCGCCTGTTTGTTAACATCGATGGTTTACTTGTGTCCCTCAGAACGCAGCGCGACCGGACCACGGGGCTTTAATCCTGTGTAAATTTTAATGGCTCGCGCCACGCAGCTACAAAAGGCATTAGGGCGCTCCGTGGCTGTGTTAATCAGGCGAGCCGTCACGTCCAAACGCCAGAGCTCGCTCGCAGCAGAGTGGAGCGGAGCGCACGCCGGCAGTCCTCAACGCGCCCATCTCTCGTCCCGCCCTCCGAAACGTCAGCTACGTACGTGCGTGTTTTACTCGCGGTGACAAAGTGCCTTACGCTGTTTCCCAACACTAACCTCGTATGGCACACTGTTCACGGCTAAGCTACAGTATCTGACAAAAAAATGTGGAACACCCAGAGGACAAGTTTTAGCAGGCCCAGGCGGACGTGCGTCTTTTGTGCTCTGACATTTCTCGTCGTTTAGTGAGATATACAGCAGCTGCAGTTCTCACCTCTGGTACGCTAGCGTAGAAGACGACATGAAATCAGCTAAGTGGCAAAATACGTGCAATTCCCACGTTTATTTACTGATACTTTCGTATGTAAGCCAGATACTGGCTGTTTCCTTTGCTTCCGAGTAAAATGACGTTCGTGACAAATTCTTTTCGAAAGTTTAGGTACAAAACCTTGTTTCGTAAAATTTTAACATACATTTCGTGATGATTTTATCGAAACTCGTGCGAGTGTCGCGATATATTGCGTGATATTAAATCGTGAATTGGAAACATAAACTATACTTTTCAGAACGTGTTGTATTACATAGTATTATATTGACAGCTGTGCGTTTAAGAAATTTTCCCACATTATCCTCTTCACAGCTAACAGTTCCAAAATTTTTATCATATACACCAACAGAAAAAATTGCAGTAGCAAAAAATAATTAATGTAGAGTAGTGAAATTTCGGGAATACCTTTGTCTAGATAACATATTTAAGGTACCAACACTGCAAGATCATACATTATAGTAAACACGAGATAATCCTTTCCAACTATGAAATACTGATATATTAACAACAGGCCCAGCCGCCAGTGTTGACTCCAAGCATGCGAACGTATACGTATCGTGCTGCACAGGTGCCGAGTGCCAGTTTGTGTGATGGAGTTCCATGCCTGTTTCAATTGGTAGGTCAATACAGGAACGGTTAATACTGGTTGTGGGTGACAGTATGTATCCTTTTGCAAAACGCTCCCTGGAATGCTGTTCAGGAATGTCAACACAGGTCGAATCACCAGACTGACGTACAAATTTGCAGTCAGGGTGCCTGCGATAACCACGAGAGTTCTCCTGCTGTCATTCGAAACCGCACTCCAGACCATAACTCCAGGTGTAGGTCCAGTGTGTCAAGGACGCAGTCAAGTTGATTGCAGGCCTACAGCTGTCCTCCTAACCAACACGCGGCCATCGCTGGCACCGAGACAGAATCACAGAGTGCCGGCCGTCGTGGCCGAGCGGTTCTAGGCGCTTCAGTCTGGAATTGCGCGACCGCTACGGTCACAGGTTCGAATCCTGCCTCGGGCATGGATGTGTGTGATGTCCTTAGGTTAGTTAGGTTGAAGTAGTTCTAAGTTCTAGGGGACTGATGACCTCACATGTTAAGTCCCATAGTGCTCAGAGCCATTTAAGCCAGAAACACAGACTCCACCCTGCCCTCCAAGGAGCTATCGCTTGACACCAATGAAGTCGCAAATGGCGGTGGTTTGGAATCAGTGGAGTGCGTGCTAGTGGGTGTCTGACTCGGACCCGTGACTGAAGTTACCGATTTGTAACAGTTCGTTTTGTCAGTGCGGTGGTCAAATTGCTACTGCAGATGCAGTACGATGCGCTGGCGCCGTACACTGAACACGATGGTCTTCCTTCTCGGTGGTACCACGTGGTCGTCCGGAGCCCGGTCTACCTGCGACCGTACTTTCTCGTGACCACTGTTGCTAGTAATCGTATACAGTGGCTACATTCCTGCCAAGTCTTTCTGCAGTAAAGCAGAAGCAACATCCAGCTTCTGAGTTCTACTGAGTTCTACTGAAACAGGAGAAGGGGCTTTTTAAACTTACTAGATTACCGAGTGCTAATCCAAATAAGCGCTCTGATATGTTCTTTTATAGTAGATTATGTAGGGTCGCCACCCAACAAAGTTGGGAATAAATTAATTACAGTTAATTGAAGAAATTATTAACTTCGTTGCATAGTAACTGTTAATGTGTCAGTACTCTCATCAAATGAACTCTGAAATTAATTTACTCAAAAGCGTCATCATACTTAATGAAAGCAGTTAATAATAGATTTCGGCTATCAGTAGTCCTTTTGAAATTTTTTTATTGGCAAATCTAGATTTCAGCTATAAACTAGCCATTCTCAATGCACTATTATTTTTGATCAATGCATGTAATGCCTGTTGGTCGGGCTTCATCCACAGTTCTTTTTGTATTCAATGAACCGTGGATGAAGCCCGACCAACAGGCATTATATGCATTGATCAAAAATAATAGTGCATTGAGAATGGCTAGTTTCTAGTTGAAATCTAGATCTGCCAATAAAAAATAATCAAAAGGACGACAGATATCTGAAATCTGTTATTTATAAATCAATATAACAGTCGTTGCGTGCAACAGCCTTCTCAATGGAGGGTAACCTGAAAGCAGTTGGTAAAATTAATTCTTTAATTCTTTAATTCTTTAGAATCTAATTAAAATTCAGGATTTGGGCCTGTAAGAATACTGCGCAGTGTTAACGACAGGTTGGATGAACTAAGATCGATTTTGCAAGGTGTGGCTGCGTTGATGGATACTCATGAAGTATAAACACAATTTATTTTAACCAGGAACACAAGTTAAACACTGTACAATAAACAGATTGCAATAACGCTTTTAGTTGCCTGAGTTAAGTTTAACGCTGTTTCAAATGGTTGGATAGTGACGGACCACACGAAGGGGAAGGTATGTGAAAATTCTGGCAAGAGGATAGGATAAATGCACGTACTTACGCAAGATCCATACTAAGGACCAAAGCTCAAGACACATTACGCCTTCACCAAAGAGTCAGGGAAAGACATTTCCGAAGTAGTAATCTTTCGACTAATGCAATTGCTTAAAATATTCGCACATAAATAAAACCGATACAAGGCGGGGAAGGGGAGGGGGGACCACGTGGAAACCAGGTTTAAAAACAGGTAGCACATTTACAAGGTGGCTGAATATTTTCACAAAACAGTTACATTACATGCGTGACGCGCAAAGAAAGATAAAATGAATTGCAAGAGAGTTATCCCTCGATGGACTCAGAGCTGAGGTCTCAAAAAAATGGTTCAAATGGCACTGAGCACTATGGGACTTAACATCTGAGGTCATCAGTCCCCTAGAACTTAGAACTATTTAAACCTAACTAACCTTAGGATTCGAACCTGCGACCGTAGCGGTCTCGCGGTTTTAGACTGACGCGCCTACAACCTCTTGGCCACACCGGCCGGCCGCTGAGGTCTCAACTGACTCCTCCAAGCACCTAGTTCAGACTAACAAAGCAAGAACGCTATCCATTTGAAATTTCACACGGTTAAATACCCTAAAATCCATTAATTACATATACCAATCAAAGCAACCTACATTCACTCTAGAGAATACGATTATTACCGCTGAACAACACAGAAGGCAAGTTCGCGACATGTGGTGCAAAGCATGAAGGTAAATTTATCAAATCACAGGTGAAACCGAAAGAATTCAAACTGCAATAATAAATGAAAACATTCACATGAGAATGTATCCATGCACGCCTACAAACTTAGGGAAATCTAATTTAACGTACTGTCAGCATCACTACGCAACGGTCTTGCCACAGTGGATACACCGGTTCCTGTGAGATCACCGAAGTTAAGCGCTGTCGGGCGTGGCCGGCACTTTGATGGGTGACCATCCAGCCACCATGCGCTGTTTCCATTTTTCGGGGTGCACTCAGCCTCGTGATGCCAATTGAGGAGCTACTCGACCGAATAGTAGCGGCTCCGGTCAGAGAAACCCATCATAACGACCAGAAGAGCGGTGTGCTGACCACACGCCCCTACTATCCGCATCCTCACCTGAGGATGATACGGCGGTCGGATGGTCCCGATGGGCCGCTTGTGGCCTGGAGACGGAGTGAGTGCAGCATCACTAGATGGGACGCCTTTGCACACTAGACGTTCAGGTAGCACAAAGAAAGTATCAGAAGACACTTACTAAATTTCGTAAATTGCACCATGACCTATCCTGCGTAAACTGTGGAGCATATAATGAACCTATCGCTGTAATAAAAAGTGAACTATACTACTTCAGCTAGCCTGAAGACTTACACATCTCACTCTAAGCTCAGTCTTAAGCTACCCACCACACTCACCGACTGCCCAGCGTCCAGTGCTTAATCATCCCAGAACAACGAATCTCCGCAGGCAGCCAGAACAGACCAAAGGGGTTGCTTCCGGTACCAATTTACCTACTGTCGACGACTTAGAAGGCACAAACCTCTTTGCTAACTGAACAGCCAAAGTTGGCCAGACTGACCATACCAGACAGCAAGCACCGTACTACTAGCTACCAATGGAAACACGAAAAATACATTCGCATGCTTTTCCACACAGACGATAACGAAAAGGATAGAAATCTAGGGGCATAAAACATATTCAATGTAAATCCAATTTAGGGCTTGCATGTGAACAATTAGGTATCCAGAATGAGATTTTCACTCTGCAGCGGAGTGTGCACTGATATGAAACTTCCTTTCAGATTAAAACTGAGTGCCGGACCGAGACTCGAACTCGGGACCTTTGCCTTTCGCAGTTGGTAGAGCACTTGCCCCGAATTCGAGTCTCGGTCCGGCACACAGTTTTAATCTGCCAGGAAGTTTCATATCAGCGCACACTCCGCTGCAGAGCGAAAATCTAATCCTGGAAACATCTCCCAGGCTGTGGCTATGCCATGTCTCCGCAATATCCTTTCTTTCAGGAGTGCTAGTTCTGAAAGGTTCGCAGGAGAGCTTCTGTAAAGTTTGGAAGGTAGGAGACGAGGTACTGGCAGAAGTAAAGCTGTGAGTACCGGGCGTGAGTCTTGCTTGGGTAGCTCAGTTGGTAGCCGGCACGGTAGCTCAGCGAGTTCGGTCAGAGAGCCAGTTGGCCTCTGTAATAAAAACTCAGTCGAAGTGTCAACCAGGAAGTTTCAACAATTAGGTAATTTAATTATTTTTATAGTGATGCAGTACACAGAGACCTTTCAGAAGCTGCTGTGAATGGGTGTGTTGGAAGGGCTACCAAGAGTTGTGTACCAGAGGTACTAAATGTACCTCATGCACTATGCTCTCCTGTGGATACTGTCTCTCCAGCGGGAAGCACAAGCCCCATCATTACTTGCCACTGTGAGTGGCATGTCAATCGTGGGCATGTGCGTCCTGTACAGGGGAGACAGAGATCCGAGAGAACTCACGGTGGTGCACCCATCCAACAAATCAACAGATTCGAGTGCTGCCTTCCATTGAAACACCTAAACTGAGATTGTTAGGAAACCTGGTATGTCCTATGTCAAGGCGAAAGTAAAGCAGTAAGGGTCTATGAATAGTTGACAGAAGAAGTACGACGAGTAATATTACCCTGAGCCGTGCGTGGCTCGTGTTCGTGCCATCTCTTTCTTTTTACATACTGTACTGCCACCTCGTTTTGTTAATTCCATTACTGATGTTACTGAGTTGCTGTCTTGCCTGCCCTTGAGGGGCAGATGCAGCGCTTATCGATATATGCGCCGCAGTATTATCTCTGCTGGACTGCTATTACTTGCCGGTTGTCGTTTGTTGAGAGGTGAGTTCGTATCTAGTAGCCAGTTGCAACGCTCCAGCAGTGTAGTTCGCACCTGGCAGTCGGACAGTTGGGACGCGGCAGGTGTCGGTCGGGTTGGAGCGGTAGTGTGGTTCGGATAACCATGACTCACCTGACCGTTGCCGGCACACATGGTTTCAATAGGGACGGACTTGGTTGATAGTTGGTTGGTCGTCTTACCGGACGACGTGATCGCTCGCCGATCGTTTATGGGTTAGGGATGTGTGTGCCTCAACTCGTGGTTCGTACTCGTCACTGCATAGTCACTGTTTTTGCCATTGGTCGCGTTCTTCGCCCAAGTGTTTGTGATATTGTGTGTCGCTTGTGTGTCGACTGCCCAGTTATTTTAGCGCTGTTTCCGTGCTGTGTAGCAGTTGGTCGGTTGGCGCCGTCGCGACGTAGCACCAATGGGGCATGCAGTGGCAGGAAGGTGCAGATAGCCAGCACTTGGCCGACGATTGCCGACGCAAGTGTTTTGAGTGAGGACGACTTTGGCTGACCGTCAGTCGGTCGTCTTCTTAGACGACGTGTATTTGGCCGGCGATTACTTGGCTGTGTGCGCCGGTTCGTGGTTCGTCCTCGTTATTGCACAGTCGCTGCCTGCTGTCTCTGTGCTGATGTGCGGCAGTCGATCGGCTGATGTGGAACAGCCAGGAAATCTCCGCGTGGCGCAGTGCACCGGGCTCGCTGGTGGTCTCTATGCAGTGTCGGAGTTTGTGGGAGCTATTCCGATTGCTACGAGGTTCGTGGCTCACCGATCCAGGACATCAAAGTTCAGTGGTGATGTAATTACCGAAGCCAGACTGTTCACATTGTACCGTTGATTTTCCTGGTTGGTTGTTGGGGGTATTCCTGTGAGCAACAGCGAGTGTGCAAGTTGGCGAAAGTTTGGCCACCATTCAGTGGAGTTTAACTGTATTTTGGTTATTTGAAGCCCAAGTGCACCAGCGGAATTTTCTGCCTTATGGCCGTTAGCGTTCCGGTTACCTGCCGTGGCCGCTGACGTAAAATTCAGGCAATGTCCTGTCGCTGTACAACGCGTGTTTGTAGTTTTGACTGCTTATGCTTATTTGGTTGTGGGCGGGTACCCCTTTTACGTTTTGGCTTTGGAGTTCCTTGTGCACTGGTCGTGTGGAAAGCAAGTAGTCTTGTCAGTGGGTCCGCTGACTGTCTCTTGGTTGGGTTGCCAGCGGATCATATATAGTTGGGCCGACTACCTGTCTCCCTTAAGCGAATGTTTATATTTCAAGTGCAGGCCGACCCCCAGAAACTTCTGAGCGCCGCTGGCTGTACTGCCTTTTCTTATTGGTGCTTGATTGTGTATTTGAATGGCTTATAGCCGATGGTTTGAATTTGTAGTTGCGTTTTAAATAATGGACCTTCTGCTTCTTTAAAATTTAACTTCCTTACTTGTTAAATCTTAGACTGTTTGGGCCTTCAGCCTGTGTAAAATATTCTTTAAAGATAAAGCCTTGGGCCTTCTGCCTACTAAAATTTACTTTAGTTGTTTCAAGTAATCGGCCTTCAGCCGTTTTTAAATTTAAGTCCTTGTCTTTCATGTATCAGACTTGTGTGGGGCCTTCAGCCTAATTGAAGGTAAGGCCTTCTGCCTTGTGATTTTTTAAAATCAATTTGACCTGCAGTCTTAAATCATGGGCCTCCAGCCGCCTTTAAATTAAACTTGTTTGCTCTTCAAGTGTTAGATTTGTTGGGCCTTCAGCCAAGTTATAGAAATTACTTACGTGAGGCCTTCTGCCTTCTAAATATTCTGTTTCGCGTCTAAATTTTAATTTAATGGCCTTCAGCCGTTTTTAAATTTAATTGGTTGTGCCCTTAAGACATAAGATAGTGTGGCCTATTCAGCCAATAACTAAGTTCAAAAATTTTTTCTGTGTTGTTTGGACAACTGAATAAAGTTGTGTGTTTCAGTGTAACTGCAGCCCCCGTTTGGCCCCTTTCCACAATTCCATCTACCTGTTCTGTCCTGCGAACTTAAACAGGGCGTTTCATACCCATCAGGGTGAAGGCAGCAAGAGAAGGGAAGGAACACCAGTTGCATTCAGTGTGTACTCCTGGAGGCCTCATTCAGCAAGCTGAAAAGGCTAATCCAGCAGCCATCGAGGGAACAAGGTGCAACCAACTACGGATTGTGGCGCCTGTCGTCTGTGCTCTACGGTCATACTTTGATCATTCCAGGGACTAGCAGAGCAGGTTAAGAATACCAGCATTGCTCACGGAGTTTCAAGGATGCCCACAATTTGCAGCATTGTCTCTGGAACAGATGATGACCCCCTGGTTCTGAGCCAACTGGAAGGCTTGAACCAGGGACTTCAAAGATTCTGTGACAAACTAGACTGTGACATCCTAGACTTGCGCCATGGGGTTGAAAGTTGTGGAGTCCCCCTAAATGGCTTAGTTGTGCACTACATATCTCAGGCGACTACCCCATACCTGACTGGGTGACATGCACGCAACAGCTTTTTAGACTAGGCGACTCTCCGTCCACTCCAGACAACGATAGGTGTGGGGAAAACCAGAAATATCAGCGTAGGATCCAAAGAAGAGCCCCCCCCCCCCCACAAGTTAAAGTCTTAAAAACCAATTAGTTAGCTGCCGAATCATTTACAACAAATTTCCTGAGTCTGAAGCTCTGCTTAAATGCTATGAAGCTCACAAGTATTAGGCATACAACGCTGAATAAAACCTATAGTTGACGGAAGTGAGACCTTTGGGGAGAATTTAAGCGTATGCCGAAGTGGATAACGAAGGTGGTGTATTTGTCGCAATAGAGAAGAGCAATCCACCAAGAGAGGCATCGAAAAAGCATGTGAGATTGTATGAGCAAGACTAGGTATCAAGGCGGACAAAAAATTGTAATAGTGACTCTCTATCGACCATCAGACTCACCTCCTGATATAACCGAGAACTTAACAGAAAACCTCAGTCCGCTTGTAATAAGTTCTCTGATCAGACTGGAATCATTGGCGGAGGCTTTCGTCATCCAACAGTTTTGTTAGTAGTGGATGGGACAAGACATCCTGTGAATGTACCTAAATTTTTTCTCTGAAAGTTACGTAGGTAAGATGGATCAGAACCCCACTCATGATGGAAATATTAGATCTAATGGAAATAAACAGGCCTGTTCTCTTTCAGGAAGTCCACATCGAAATTGGTAGCGGTGGCCTTGAGGTAGTTATGGCAGCAGTGAATACAAAAGTGCAAAGGGCGACTAAGACAAGCACAAAGATTTATCCATTCATCAAATTAATCAGAGAAGCAGTAGTGTCATATCTCAGTGAGGATCTTTCAGCACAAGATAGGAGCATGTCGAGCAACTATGTCTCAGTTTAAAGTAGTAGTTGACTATGCACTAGATAGATTTATACCCAGTACGTGATGCGAGGGATCCTTTGTGGATCCTCCATAATAGATATAAAACAAAGCTTACAGCTGTAGACAGAGAGATGTTGAATGAAATGCGTTTGGCAGTCAAGAGAGCAATGTGTGAATCCTTCATTGAGTATCGTAGCAGAATATTGTGGAAAGAACCTTCACAAAACCCAAAGAAATTCTGTTCGTCTATAAAGGCCATATAGCAGCACTAGACGTAGTGTACAATCACACAGCAGGAATTGAAATTAAGAATAACAGAGCAAATGCAGAAATGATTTACTCTGTTTTCAAAACGTTCCTTTGCAACGCAAAACACAGGAGTATTGGCTCAATTTAATTCTCTTACCATTGAAATGATGAGTAACAGAATATTAGTGTCAGTGGCGTTGAGGAACATTTGAAATCGTTAATATTGAGAAAATCCCCAAGGCCCAATGGAATCCCTATCAGATTTATATCCAGTTTGCAGCTGAAGAAAAAATTGTGCAAGACGGCATAGGTCACATCTGTTGATAATAAGGGTTGTAAGAGGTCCATTATTATGGAATTTGTTGCTAGTGCTCTCGAGCAGGTGTAATTTCGATGGATTGCTCACGCGCTGCCTGCGATATGTAAGCTATAAGAGAATCTCAGACCAGAGAACAGTGTTGGCTGCAGTAGGAACTGTGTAGCAGTAGGAGTAGTAGTAGCAAGCAGCCGCGTGTATCGAGTTGGCTGGGCCGGTCGTGGAGAGCGGTGGCGGTGCCTGAGCGATGTAGTATAAGGTAAAAGCAGCCTCGCGCATATGTACTATTGTTGTAACTACACATGTTAATTTTAGTGATGAAATATGCTAGAAGTAAGAAACTCTATACTATGAATAGTTGTAAGAAGTAAATGGTAATACGAATAATGAATAATGAAGTGTCTATTTTTTGCAGATGATGATGATGATAAATAGTTATATGAAGAATATGGTCATATGAATAATGAAGTTTTCCTTTTCAGATGATGATAATGATGAAGTTATGGTAATGTGAATAATGAAGTTTTTCTTTCCAGATGATGATAATGATGTTTATATATTTTCTGTTAGTTAAGAAATGCTTTGTAGTTATTTAAGTATTTGTTGCAGTTCCTTTTGATAGCATGTCTTATGTCGCATAGTATAATGACTGAATGTTTTGGGAAAGACAGAGTACATTCATATTGAATACACGTTTCATTACCTGTTAATTTGATGTTTACTAATTTTCAGCATAATATACATTTTTTCTTTCAGGTCAATAATCCATTTTGTATTTTTTTTCAGGAAAAGCTTTTCATGATATTAATATGCTAAAAGCGCTTCATTATTGAACCTGTTCTAATACTTGCATTTTTTACCCAGTTTTGTGTATCGTTTATGAATGTAATCACATATACTCTACTTGTTTCATAACCTTACTACAGCTGACTCATGACGAATGATGTTAATAATCCTTATTTCCAGCAATAAGTCAAAAGCAAGTATTTTCATGCCCCAGAAATTGACTATAGATCCCAATGCAATGCATTGCTAGCACACACACACACACACACACAAAACTATTACCAGTCCCAACTATTACCAGTATACAACTAAATAATGCTACCAGTTTAAGATATATTTCTAGTCCTAAATGTAATGCAAATTTTTCTGGTGTATTGATTCCATTATGTCTATGTATTATTGGACTACAGACCTTGAGCAATAGTTACATTGTCTTACATTTTAAATATGTCTTATGTGACTTGCATGATATCATATATAAAGACTAGCAGCTTGATGCTACACGCAATAATTCTTGTTTTTAATGACGACTTCTGAGTAATATTGAATGATGTTTTGTAATAATGCATAAATACTATGCCAATAATTACTGTAATGAGATGAGTTATGAATATGCTATGCCATTAATTACTGTAATTAGATGACTTATGAATAATGTTCTGTAATAATTACTGTAATGAGATGACTTATGCACAAATGCTGCGCCAATAATTTCTGTAAATAATATTTTGTTATACTCTATAAATGCTATGTCAATGATTACTGTAATGAGATGATGTACACATAAATGCTATGCCAATAATTACTTTAATAAGATGACTTATGAATAATGTTCTGTAATTCTCCATACATACACAGAAATATTTAGTAAATGGCCAATGAGTGCCAATAATTACTGCAATGTCATGAGTTCTTAATAATATTTTGTTATACTCTATAAATGAATGCCAATAATTACTGTAATGAGATGAGTTATGAATGACATGTTGTACTCTATAAATGCTATGCCAGTGATTGCTGTAATGAGATGACTTATGCATAAATACTATGCCAATAATTACTGTAATGAGATGACTTATGAATAATGTTCTGTAATACTCCATACATACATATAAATGTTTAGTAACTAGCCAATGAGTGCCAATAATTACTCAAATCGGATGATACACTAGTGTAATTCTGAATGACTGACCCAATTACTGCAATATCCGTATGTCCTGTCCATCCTCGTGATCATGGAGCACTATATTTGGTTTTTGTACTAATTCTACGTTGATGTAAGAGTATGGATTCTACAAGAATAAGGTGTCGACATGTCAATCTGTACACCACCTTGAACGATGGAGATGTTATTATGGTCCTACTGTTTGGTGTACCTGATGTACTACCAAAATCATAACATACAATATTAATACAAGATTTCAGTGTCTTGGCTACACTGATAAATACTTCAGGGAAGAGAACTTCAGATTGTCTCACTTGGTGTTGTGCTTCTGTAGAAAGATATGGACTTTCAGCGCAACTACATGCAACCCACTGTGCTACAACCATGATGCTATCCTTCCTACTCCTTTCCTAGTTATTGTAAAATGTTAGAGACTTATACAGTGCGTATACACTTTATTTCATCTGATACTGTGATCAGGTCATGTAAAAATGCTACAGACTTTTACAGTGTGTGTGCACTTTATCTCACTCCTCAATGTGTTTAATTCTTGTAAAATGCTAAAGACTTATACAGTGCGTGTGTACTTCATTTCATTTGTTAATATGATCAGTTCTCCTAAATATGCTAAAGACTTTTACAGTGTGTGTGAACTTTATTCATCTCTTCATGTGATCAGTTCATGTAAAAATGCTAAAGACTTATACAGTGTGTGTGCACTTTATTTCATTTCTCAATATGTTTAAATTCTTGTAAAATGGTAAAGACTTATTCAGTGCGTGTCCACTTTATTCCATTTTCAATATGTTTAAATTCTTGTAAAATGGTAAAGACTTATACAGTGTGTGTGCTCTTTATGTCATTTGTTAATAAATTTTGTACTCATTGCGTGTACACTTTGTCATTTCTTAATAGGTTCTATACTCAGTGCGTGTGCACACTATTTCATTTTTTAAATATATTCTATACTTAGTGCGTGTGCACTCTATTTCAGTTCTTAATATATTCTGTACCTATATTATTTATCAATAATGATATATATGTGTATATACTCTGTGATTGTAAATAGATTATAGAAAAATTTGTTGCTCATGGTAAGTTCAATTGACTCACCATCGCTGCCAAATTTTTGCCCCCCCCCCCCCCCCCCAGTGGAGGGTTATGAAAGAGGTCCTTGATTAAGGAATTTGTTGCTAGTGCACTCGAGCAGATGTAATTTCGATGGATTGCTCACACGCTGCCTGCGATATGTAAGCTATAAGAGAATCTCAGACCAGAGAGCAGTGTTGGTTGCAGTAGGAACTGTGTAGCAGTAGGAGTAGTAGTAACTTGCAGTGTGGTGTATCGAGTTGGCTGGGCCGGTCGTGGGGAGCGGTGGCGGTGCCTGAGCGATGTAGTATAAGGTAAAAGCAGCCTCGCGCATACGTACTATTGTTATATCAAGTCCCATGTAAATGTTTTTTAAATATCTTAATAATAATCTTTCTTATAAAAATTTACTTTTGACTATCTCAATTTAAAGAATTTACTAATTTCTCCAGATCATGGTCATCCCGATTATTGTAAAGAAAAATCAGTCGTTTCTTTTTATACATGACAAATCTATCGGTCAGCTTTGGACTGTGCTGTGCCAAAAAAATTTCTTATAGGAGCAGATATAAATGCGTTATCCGGCTACCTTATTGAGGTACGAATTTTCAATTTATTCACTATGATCTTTCAGGGCCATGACACAGCAATGCTGACGTCCAAAATTTACCCGTTTAAATTCACAGTCAGTTACTGAAAGGTTAAAAGTGAGCCACAATTTTATTGAGAGATTAGTCAATTTTTATTATTGGTAGGTTACCGAATTTATCTGTTGGTATGTTATGCTAAATGTGAATGCAATATACATGTTTTTACTGATGGGAGGTTACACTAAATGTCAATGCTATACATGATTATTTTTTTTATCTGTTGGGAGGTTACAGGGAGGCAATATTCTTGAGATCCATTTGTTGTAGAATACGTTCTGAGGTTAAACATAATGAGGTATCGCGAACAGAACAACCTCCTTCATGAAAACACGTATCATGTGAAACCTAACTCGCATTTATATCACATGGCATCCTAAAGCCCGTGAATCAAGGCAGTCAGGTCCAAGCAGTATTTCTCGATTTCGGGAAAGCATTCGACTCAGTACGGCACCTAGGCCTTTTATCCAAAGTGCTGTTGTACGGGAAAGCAGACGAAATTTTTGAATGGACTGAGGATATCTTGGTAGGGATGACGCAGCGTGTTATCTTAGATGGAGAGTCATCGACAGATGTAGAAGCAACTTCTGGTCTGAAACTCCCTGGCAGATTAAAACTGTGTGCCCGACCGAGACTCGAACTCGGGACCTTTGCCTTTACTGGCAGAAGTAAAGCTGTGAGGACTGGGCGTGAGTCGTGCTTCGGTAGCTCAGATGGTTCTAATCAGAAGTACTGATTTCTGACGCCGGCACGGTAGCTCAGCGTGTTCGGTCAGAGGGTTAGCTGCCCCCTGTAACAAAAAAACTGAGTGAATGGATAAATAACGAACTTCAAAGGGCGTCAGGTGACGTCCGCCACGAACAATTGAAACGAACAATAACGAACAAAATGAGATTACAAAAAAAAAAAAAAAAAAAAAAAAAAAAAAGATGGTAAAGCACTTGCCCGCGAAAGGCAAAGGTCCCGAGTTCGAGTCTCGGTCGGGCACACAGTTTTAATCTGCCAGAAAGTTTCATATCAACGCACACTCCGCTGCAGAGTGAAAATATCATTCTGGAACTTCTGGTCTGCCCCAGGCAAGCGAGATGGGTCCATTGTTGTTCATGCTATATATCACTGGTAACATCAGACTTTTTGCAGATGATGCAGTTATCTAGGAGTAGGACGAAGTACAGTCTGAACGAAGCGGTACAGGTATTCAGTCACACCTTCATAGGATTTCACAGTAGTGCAGAGACTGGAATCTCGCTTGAAATGATCAGAAATATAAGATTGTTTACTTCACAAAACAAAAAAAAAACGTAGTATCCCATAGATATAATATCACTGAGTTACAGCTAGAATCTGCAAATTCAGGCAATTATCTGCGTGCAACACTTACGATCACATAGGCTCAGCCGTGGATAAAGCATCTAGCAGACTACATTTTATTGATAGAATCTTAGGGAAGTGCAATCAGTGTTCACAGGAGATATGTTACAAATCATTCCAAGTATATTGCTCAACTATATAAGGCCATACCAAATATTTACTGGCAGGTAAAACTGAGTGTATACAGTCAGGCTCACAGCTGACGCTTGTTCAAATCTCCAGAGCGGCAAGTTACGTATTTAACATTTCCTGTGTTTCGCTACTGGTATATATCTTAAATTTCATGCGTGTTTTTCAATTCAAATGGTTTAATCTCGCGTTTTATCTGCACTGCCCTAAGTGTAACTTCATGCAGTCTGTAACGCAGTTTTCATTTCCCTTACACAGCTACACAGCTCATTAAGGCATCTGCGTCCACTGCATAGAGTTAACTTTTTCAGTCTTGCTAGGATGGATGGGATGTGTGCACTGAATAGGCTGTAGCCCTGGAGTGGCGGAAGGCCAATGTCGACGCTGGCCGTCTGGCGTCGACTATTTGCCCCGTGAGTGAACAGGCGGGTGTTCCTTCAACAGGGTCCAACACATACACCTGGGCAGGGGTTTGCTACGGTGTCGGAAGCTCCAGTGTTAGGCGCGTCATGGAACTCAGGAATATAGCGTCCGTGGCTGGAAAGAATGCCATTGTGCTCTCGGTACGCCTGAGGGTGAAGGCTCATCCGAGATGTGGAGGTGGCCGTGCCTGCGGATATCGAGTTTTCAAGGTGCAGACGTTTGCAAGTCATGGCTAACATCGGTACCAACGAAGCCTGTCTCGTGGGTTCTGAGCCGACCCTCAGTTCATACAGACTGTGGCGGAGGTGATGTATGCTGCTCGCCAAACGCGCAGCGTGGAAGCAGAGCTCGCAATTTTCAGCATTGTTTCCGTAGTCGATTGGATCTTTTGTTTTGGAGACGAATAGAGAGCCTCAAACAAAGGCTTCGTCCACTCTGTGACAGTCTTGGCTGCAGACTTCTGGACATCAGGTGGGGGATTGTAGGACTCTCCTTGATAGCTCAAGGGTGCGCTACACAAAACAACCAGCTACTCGGGTAGCAGAGTACTTCTGGAGTGCACATGCTTTTTTAGCCTAGCCGATAGTTGGAGGTACTCTGACGAACACTCGCCAGTTGATACACAGACAATGAAATCAGACCGTGTTCAGCGTAAGGCCACTTTACCTGACAAAATTTTATGAGGAAATTGCCGAAATCTTATTAATAAACTTACCGAGTTTATTGCAGCTCAGGACATGGAGCTGGCTGAAATTCGAAGCAGAAATCTACGAGAGATTTAATATATCGGAAAGACAGATTAGACGTCATAGGGAGGGGGGGGGGGGGGGGCAGGGGGATATGATCATTGTAGTAGACAAAAATATTGTCTCTATTGAGATCGAAATTGAGTTTAACAGTGAAGTTATCTGTTGGCGTGTAACGGGTCTAGGTAAAAACAATTTAATTGTAGAATGCTTTTACCGGCCAACCGATTCCGCCGTGACTGCTCTACATTCTTTCAAAGAAAGTCTACGGTTTTTTTGAGTCACCAGCCTTCTGACTGGTTTAATGCGGCTCGCCACAAATTCTTCTCCTGTCTCAACCTATCCATGTCAGAGTAGCACTTGCAATCTACGTCCTCAGTTACTGTATGTGATGAATGATTGCAGTCTCTATCTTCATCTACCATTTTTGCCCTTTTCAACTCCATCAAGTACCCTGGAAGTTATTCCCTGATGTCTTAACAGATGTCCTGTCATCCTGTCCCTTCTTCTTGGCAGTGTTTTCCACATATCCCTTTCCTCTTCGATTCTGTGCAGAACCTCCTCATTTCTTACCAGTCCTCCTTATTTTCAACATTCGTCTGAAGCACCACACCTCAAATGCTTCGATTCTCATCTGTTACGGTTTTCCTACAGTCCATGTTTCACTACCATAGAATTCTGTGCTCCGAACGTACGTTTTCAGAAATTTCTTCCTCAAATTAAGGCCCATATTTACACGAACGGACTTCTCTTGGTCAGTAATACCCTTTTTGCCAGTGCTAGTCTGCTTTTTGTGTCCTTTCTCCGTCCGTCACTGTGACAGTGCCCAGGCTAGAATAAACACGCAAAAGTGCATCGGTTACAAGTTATTTTTATTTTGCTGCCTAGGTAACAGAATTTCTTAACCTCATATACTTCGTGACCATCAATCCTGATAAGTTTTTCGCTGTTCTCATTTCTGTTGCTTCTCATCACCTTCGTCTTTCTTCGATTTACCGTCTGTCCTTATTCTGTTCTCATAAGACTGTCCATTCCGTTTAGCAGATCAAGTAATTCTTCTTCACTGTCACTCAGGATAGCAATGTCATCAGTGAATCGCATCACTGATATCCTTTCACCTTCAATTTTAATCCCATTTCTGAACCTTTCTTTTATTTCCGTCATTGCTTCTTCGATGTACAGATTGAACAGCAGGGGCGAAAGACTGCATCCCTGTCATACACCACTGGTGCAACAAAACGACTATTGACGTTGGTGTGTACAACGTATGAGTCTGGCAATATACCGTCTGACTTTCGGATAAACATCTCCCACACAATTCCGGAAATTGCAAGGGCAGACACGTGCAAGAATCATCGCACAATCAGCTTAACAGCTCATGTATCCAAGTCGCTGACAAGAATAATATACAGAAAAACGGGAAAAAATTAAAAAGTGTTCGATGACGATTAGTTTGCCTTTACGAAAGAAAGAGGCATCAGAGAGGCAATTCTGACGTTGTGATTAAAAATGAAAACAAGACTAAAGAAAAATCAGTAGGCGTTCATAGGATGTTTCGATTTGGAAAAACGTTTCTGACAATGTCAGCTGCGCGGGATTAGCCTAGCGGTCTAGGGTGCTGCAGTCATGGACTGTGCGGCTGGTCCCGGCGGAGGTTCGAGTCCTCCCTCGGGCATGGGTGTGTGTCTTTGTCCTTAGAATAATTTAGGTTAGGTAGTGTGTAAGCTTAGGGACTGATGACCTTACCAGTTAAGTCTCATAAGATTTCACACACATTTGAACATTTTTTTCACAATGTCAAATGGGGTCAGGTACTCAGATGAAGAAGGGTTCAGCTTTCGCCCCTACTGTTCAGCCTACACATCGAAGAAGCATTAGCGGAAATAAGAGAAAGGTTCAACGGTGGAATTTAAATTCAAGGTGAAAGGATATCAATGATAAACCTCGCTGACGACGTTGCTATCCTGAGTGAAAGTGAAAGAGAATTAGTAGATCTGCCAAATGGAATTAACTGTGTAATGCGTGCAGAATATGGATTGAGAGTAAATCGAAGAAAGACGAAAGGAATGAGAACTAGCAGGAATGAGAATAGAGAGCAACTTAATACCAGGGTAGGTGATGATGAAGTAGATGATGGTAAGGAATTGTGCCCCCTAGGCAGCAAGATACTTCATGTTGCAGCTAGCAAAGAGGACATAAGAAGCAGACTAGCACTGGCGAAAAGGGTACTCCTGTCCAAGAGAAGTATCAAGTATGGGCTTTGTGTTTGTCTCAGTACCAGTACTACATTGTATATCGTCGGACAGCTCAACATGGTAACGCAGACGCACTTTCACGCGTTCCGATTGGCCCTGACACAGACTTTGACGCTTCTGCTGCATCTTGTTGTCATATTGATGCTTAGGACTCTGAATTGCTTCAGTCTTTTCCGTTGAACTATAAGACAATTGCAAAGGCCGCGGTAGCTGATCCAGATTTGAACATTTTGCACAATTATATTCGCACGTCTTGGCCTCACTCCTTGAATACCATAAAGAACTCTGTTGTGCGCCGATACTTTGCACGTCGGCATAGTCTCCTGTACAGAAAGGTGTGATTCTTCTTCAAAATAACAATGGACAGGCACGTGTACTGATCCCTAAAGTTTTGCAAAAAGATGTGTTGCAGTTACTACTTCACCAAGGACGCTGGGGGATTGTCCGTACGAAACAGTTAGCTGGTCGTCGACACTGTACTTGGCAGGGCATGGACGCCCAAATAGAACAGATGACGCCACAGTGTTACTCATGTGCGGAAAATCAGACCGCTCCGCCACAAAAGTTCTATGCCTAGCCTAAGTCGTAATCGCCATGCCAGCGGATGCACATAGGCTTTGGGGGACCTTTTTGGAACACTCGCTGGTTAATTGTGGTTGACTCAAATAGCAAGTTTCCGTTTGCTGCGCCAGTGAACTCGACAGCGTCACGTAGCGCAATTCAGGTGTTGTCATCGATCTTTTGCCTAGAAGGTTTACCTGATGTAAAGGTGTCAGACCACGGACCTGAGTTCACGTCACATGAATGTCAAACATTTTGTGAACACAATGGCATACTGCATCTAACTAGTGCACCGTTCCATCCACAGTCAAACGGCGAAGTGGAACGTTTTATAAGAAAATTCAAGCAACAGAGGGCCAAACTTCGCTCCACAGACACCACGGATCAAGACTTGCAACTGTTTCTCCCCACGTACCGTTCGCACCCACAAGACGGGGCATCGCTGGCGGAATTGCTTCACGGCCGCTGCCTTCGCACTCCGCTCCTGAGCATCCGGCGCAGCAGGAAGGACGCAAGTATCGCTTTGCGCCGCATGATATTGTCTTTTACGGGCTTTTAGCGGCAGTAGACAGTGGGCGCGGGGCGAGATCGTCTGTCGACTAGGCGCTTGCATGTACCTTGTTTCAAGTCCGGATGGTTTTGCAGCGCCGCCATCAAAATCAACTTCGCCTCTGCCAGGTACACGATGATTTTTCAGTCTCCCTTCCCCCAGATTCACAGGTCCAAGGAAAGCGTGGCCACAGCAGCCGCCGGAGGGTGTCATCACGACACAGCGGTACGACCCCATGGAGCCTTCGCCTTCTCCGCCTCCTCTCGTCCAGACATGGAGCTGGACCCACCCGCACGGCAGCAGTCGCCGCCGTCTTCATCTGGTTCATGGTAGCAGGAGGTGGATGCGTGCTCTTCTGGTCGTTTCCGGGGGACGTTTCCGCCAGAGCGCAGGCCAGATGGCGGGGTACGACCGGAAGCTGGTCGTCCCCTGTAGCCACAGCTTCCGGCCCATCAGAGCGTCCATCCTCCTGCATCCCCCGCCGTTGTCGCTCGCCATACACGATGACAGTCCATCGTTTTGGGGGAGAGGAATGTTCTGGAGTAGCCACAAACACCGGAATGAAGACGTGAAAGACCAGAGAAGGCAGTGAAGAAACGGCGCCCAAGGCGCGCCCCCTGCAATAGCTGCATATAAACGCAGCTCCTGCTAGCCTCGGCCGCCCTAGAACGGCCCGAGTCAGTAACGTGATTAGTGCTACGCTAGCAGTATCTGTGTATACCAAGAACTGTACTATTTTCACGTGGCCTCTCTCTAGCTACACTTTCTGTAAGGAAAGTTAAGTATTGTCATTTTGCTTTCTGGATATAAAACTACTAACGTTATTTGTTTGACATTGTTGTATAGCATTCAGAGAACGTTGCATCCCGTAGGCACCCTATCAGCGACGAGTGGACAAGACCCCACCGACTGGTTTCTTTCAAAAGAATGAATGAGTAGTCCGACCAGATGGACGACTGTTTTCATTCGGTTGCTTCCACAGACTCGTTTGACTTAAAAGAATGAGCAAATAATTCAACCGATACGTAAAACTGCAACCGAACGTGTCGGTTGTTTTCCAACAGCCGAATGAATCGACTTTTTTGATTTAGTTTTGCCATCACTACTCAAATTGTATTGCGAAGAATTAAAATCAGATTTACGGGCGAACTATGGTACTTAGAAATTATTATGACAAACGTTTTTGAAGTAGAATTTTATTAGCCGGCCGAAGTGGCCGTGCGGTTAAAGGCGCTGCAGTCTGGAACCGCAAGACCGCTACGGTCGCAGGTTCGAATCCTGCCTCGGGCATGGATGTTTGTGATGTCCTTAGGTTAGTTAGGTTTAACTAGTTCTAAGTTCTAGGGGACTAATGACCTCAGCAGTTGAGTCCCATAGTGCTCAGAGCCATTTTTTTTTAGAATTTTATCGCCCAGCTAATGGCGGAATCAGAATTTCAATTAAATGAGTGTATAAAAAGTTGTAAATTTATACTGGTGATCACATAAGGGACCTGTGTGACGTAAGCGGGTGGACTTCTCACGGATGGGAGTCGCTAGAGTTAGAGAAGGGGTTAGTTTTTGGAGGGGAGACCGAGGCTTTAAAAGGGGTGCCGCCAGGTTCCTGGTGGTTTGTCTGAGTCTGTCGGTGTGTGGTGTGCTGCCCGTCACAGCCTCGTGAGTTCTGAGTCGGAGACGATCATTTTGAGCGGTGGTCCATCTGCTACTTTCAAAACATTTCGTGTTCCGGGTAGCTTCTGACTAATTTTGTGCGGTTTTTAGTTCGTTTCTGGCACAATCGCAGAACTTGGAATTGTACAGGATCAGTTTGGAGTCTGATAAAATTGCAGTATGCCACAGTAGTTAGTGGACAAGTTGCTCGAATTTCATATCTAATCGACCTGCAGGACAATACATCGAGCTTCTGGTTAGCCAGCCTTGTGTGATGATAGTTTATCGTAACTTGGAGCCGTGCATGCATACGCTGTTTCCCGTTCAGCTCATTATTACATTTATGGTGCGTTGTTGTCCACCACTGGGGGTGAGAGGCACATCATTGTTGATCAGCAGAAAACTGCAACGTATGTTGGGTGGACAGTAAATTTGTTATGTGAAAACTTAAATCACTAGGAGTTTCGTTAGAGATTTAAGACCCGCACCGATGTTTCAACGTAGCAGCTAGTGGGATTCTGACCAATTGGCAGTGTCCACTCTATAGTTTTATTTTAATTTACCTTAGCACCCGTTGCTTCGCCCGCGTAGTTTCTACGGTCTGCATACAATTTTTACGTTGTTCAGAAACTACAACGCCTATAGTTTCCACACTAATTAAGGCTACGGATTTTTTCGAATGTACTTCTGACAAAAAAGCGATTCTGTAGCTGGAGTCCTAGGTTTTTATTAATCGTGGCTATTGCGTTCTTGTGGCGATATTTCCATCGAATATTTCATACCGTAATATGTATTTCTTTATATCTAACCGAGATGTAAACTACCAGTTTTCATCGATTTAGCTTTCAGATTTTTTTAATGCAACGAAATATTTTCTTAAAATTTTGCATCTCATGTTTCCCCAACTTAGGGGTTGAATTTACAAAAGCGCTCCAGTAGGTATTTTTTTTTAATTTCTAACACGGAAGTGAAATACAAATTTTCATAGATTTTCTTTGCACATGGTTTCGTAATGAAATAGTTTCACAACATTTTTCATCTCCTATTTCATTCGCTTCGGGCCTTTAATTTTCGAGAAATCAGATACGAGTTTTCATTGACGTAGCTTCAAGAATGCCTTAGTAGTTCTTGTATAATGATTTATTTTCAAAATAACTTTCGCCAACTATTTTGCTCCTTAGTGGTTGAATTTCCAAAACTGCTGAACCACGTATTTATTCATTTATTTATTTACTTTTTTACCGTGTGAGATACCAAATACCAACTTCCCTAACGAAACCTTCAACATTGCCTTAACAGCAACATATTTTCAAAAAACATTTCCTCTCTTTTTCACTTCTTAGAAATGATATTTCGAACAATCCCTTAATCGATACCTATGATATAAGATACAAATTTCAAGTTTCTGTCCCTAGTGATTTGGGCTGGACGACGATGAGTCAGTGATTGAGTGAGACAGTCAGTCGGAACACTGCCTTTACAGGTGATAAAATTTGCCCCTACGCGAACAACAATATATTATAATTTAATTGCATATATCTCTCTGTCACGTCGCAAGATGGGAACGAGTTTGATTCCCGAAATATCGTGGAGAACTTACGCCGGTACACGATCGGAAACCCGAGAATCCTACACAGCGATTTGCTTATACCGGCGACGTTAGTATAACATCGTCTTTAGGCAGTAACACAGTTGACGAATAAATAAAACTACGTTTAAAGCTGGCCTGGCGGACGGTGGTGTAAGTCTGCCGGCCCTTCCCTGCGACCTGCGTGTGACACTGGGGGTGGTCGGCGCGCGTGGCTGTGGGTAGCGGGGGAGGGAGTGTTGTCGCCGCTGTCAGCACCTAACGAGGCCCGCCCCCACCACGCCTCCCCACCCCCTGACAGGCACCGTGCCAGCGGTCGCAGCCCCCTGCCCCCTGCCCCCCAGCCGCCGGTTTCGGACGCACGCCGCGCCGCACCCACGGCAGCCCCTCGCTGATTTTATCGCCCGCTCTGCGTTTCGCAGCCCTGCCCTGTCCAGACCGCCGGTCACACCGCCGTGTCACGCAGGCAGTCTGCAGCTGTCCGCGCTCCCATTCAAATCGTGTCATTCGTCGCTACCTTGAACTGAACCGCCTCCTCCATCCAAAAGACACCATTCGTAGTACACCGTGTAAGGTGGCTATAATTTCACACCTTACAAGAACTCATCCACATACTTTGCCGTGATCTACAAACACAATTAGGTATCACGTGATAGGTTGTACATCGTATATATGAAGATATAAAGGAGACTGACATGCCACGTACGTCTTGTAAATAATTGTTAACGCTTATAGCATGAAAGGTGACGGAGTGTCTTTATTACAAAAACGGAGTATTGAATGATTGCCTATACTAGTAGAGATTGGAACGCCAGTGGAGATGAAACGGCAAGCAGAACTCAAGCTCTGGGTGGAAGGTCCGCACAGATGTTGGTCCTGCTTAATCACAGGAAGTAGCTAGATGGACGTCGTGGCAGCTGAACTCTGGAGCGCAATAGGGTGACGGCCGGCCGCTGTTGTAGTAGGGGCCGGAAGGATAAACGGATAATACTTCCGAACGCTGAAAATCTTGGACACAGGTGAGAGGAAGGAAGAAGCGGCTCCTCGGAAACCAAGCAGGCTGGGTTATTTCCAAGGATTTTCACATAGTGCTAAAAATAAATAAATTATTATTATTATTGTAATAATGAATGTTGGTCTATTATATAGTTTTTCTAAAGATATTGTTATTTCTTGATAATTGATTGAATTATCAATATTTATAGTTTCAGTATTTTTGAAAAAGTCTATAAATATTGTTATATCTAAAATAATTAATGTTGATATGATAAATATTCATATTTCCGCGCTGGACGACAAAAGACTAAAATATGGTTGGCCGGCGTTCGGAAGAACCTGTAGAGAGGGAGAATATTCCGTGGTTTCGGGAATATGATTCGTTTTCGGAATTACGATGGTGGGGAGCCAAGCCTTGCTGGGAAGCTAACTCTCGAGAGACGAGGTCTTCCGTTGTGAGCGTCCGTGTGTGATGGTCGCTCGATGTCGGTTTTGTTGATATGGACGGACTTGCTGTCTTTGCTCTCAGTTTATTGTTCGAACAGTTAGGCACTGTACTGTTGCGAACGTATACGATTCCGGACTTCACCTCTTGGTCGTTGAGTACGCAGCGTTCAGCAATTGAGAGCACTTCCTCTGCCTATACTTACGTTGTTATTTGAGCGCCTTCCTTGTGGCTAGGAGTTCGCATTTTTCGTCTGTAGAACACAGAGAGGAGAAGGCATTATTAGAGTATATTAGCCAGAGGACAGCCTTCTGCCGTCCTAGTGTTTGAAAGAGTTTATCTGTGGCTGGAGTCCTTCCATCGTCGCAGACGAGTACAAGAACCATCACTTCGACGCATCGGACGCAGTACATAGGGTGATATCCCAAATTGCTTCGGCTTATTAGGGATATAAAAGCAAAACAGCTGTGATCACGTTAGTTTATTTCCACTGAGGTTCCACACCACCATAGATCATCTTTGAAAATAGTGTCTGTTAGTGTTTGTTATGTAGATGGTGTCAGTCACTTCGCCTTATTGATATTAGACCGCGCAGTCATAATGAGGGGCAGAGTTGGGCAATTGATTAGTAATTTTATTTAAATGTAAACTTTGTAACATAAAGTTTTTTTAATCTACAAAAATATATAAGCAGGAACAACGTTTATTATTTAGTAGGATTAGTTGCCTTCATCATTCATTTCTATTTAGATTGTAAGTTATAGAATTAAGAGATCCAAAGATCTACTTCAGCGGGTAGTCAGACAGGGCCAAATCTTCATTTTAGCGTCTACTGTTCTCCGTTGTGCACATTCATTTTACACCTGACTGGAGTAACATCTTGGAACCGGACTCACACGTTTGTTACAGGCTATCCAGAAAGCTATGGAGCAAGGAAATCGGAAGGATACAGCAATTTTTTACTTCTAGAAACATTTGACTTAGTACATATCACTGTTTATTGGCGAAAGTATCGGGTGTGTCCAAAGGGATTGTTTTGGGACTCTTTTTGTTTATTTTACGTATGAATAACCTTTTATTTTTTTCTACCGGTGCGCAATCACATAAGCATTTCACAGTGCTGTAAGTTGGTAGGCGAGCAAGTGCTCATCATGACACTAAATCCACATGTTGTAACCGGTGTTGTAGTGTTCCCGTTGCGCTGTCAACAAAACTCAAATTATTATTGACCTAGCAGACGATATTCACAATAACTTTAGATTATTTGCGGGTGATGCTGTTATCTGTAGCGAAGTACAGTCTGAAGAAAGTTACACAAATATTCGTTCAGATATTGGTAAGATTCAAAGTGGTGCAAAGACTGGGAACTTGTTTTATGTGATGAGAAATGTAAAATAACGCACTTAACAAAACTAAAATCCTAATATACTATAGCGAGATAATTAGAAACAGTCAACTGATACGTACAATTACATGAGTATAATAGTATGTAAAGGCATGAAATGGTATGATGACATGGATTCAGTCTTAGGTAAGAGAGTTATCAAACCTCAATCCAGAGGTAGATACTGTGAAAAAAGCTAGCGCATCTGTATCCTGGAATAGTATGCAAGTGTGCCATACCAAATGGGACTTACAGGGGATAGTGAACGTATCTAAAGATGAGTATCACAAATGAGCACACGTTTTCTGAAGGAAGGCAACTGTCTCACGAATGCCTGCTTACAAAGATTCAACAACCCTTACTGAGACAACTAGTAATAGTCTACGTCCTACGCAACGCTCCTGTTGGGACCGATAATACAAGATTAAACTTTTTTTAACACGCACAGAGGTTTTAAGTTATCATTCTTCCCGCTATCCATGCCAGGATGGAGATGGGATAAGCCCTAATAAATGGTACGATTGGAAGAACTTCCTATTATACAGTTCGTAGAGGTTTGTAGAGAATAACTGTAGATACATAAAAGCGTAAGCCAGAGAAAACTATATCTGTACGTGTAGCATATTATGATCACCCCGTCTACATCTGTATTTTCATGGTTACTCCGCAATTCACACTTAAAAGCCTGGCAGAGGGTTCATCGAACCATTCTCATGCTACATCTCTACTATCCCACTCCCGAATGGCGCTTGGGAAAACGGAACATCTAAAGCTTTCCGTTCGAGCTCTTATTTCTCTTATTTTATTATGATGATCATTTCTCCCTATGTAGGTGGGATTCAACAAAATATTTTCGCATTCGGAAGAGAAAGTTGGTGATTGAAATTTCGTAAATAGATCTCCCCGCAAAGAAAAACCGCCTGTGTTTCAGTGACTGCCACCCCCAACTCGCGTATCATATCAGTGACACTCTCACTCCTATTGCGCGATAACACGAAACGAGCTGCCCTTCTTTGCACTTCTTCGATGTCCTCCGTCAATCCTACCTGATAAGGATCCCATACCGCGCAGCAATATTCCAGCAGAGGATGGACAAGTCTAATGTGGGCTGTCTCTTTAGTGGATTTGTCGCATGTTCTAAGTGTTCTGCCAACAAAGCGTAGTCTTTGTTTCGCCTTCCCCACAATATTATCATGTGGTCTTTCCAATGTACGTTGCTCGTAATTGTAATTCCTAGGTATTTAGTCGAATTGACAGCCCTTAAATTTGTCGTGTACCCAAAATTTATCGGATTTCTTTTAGTACCCATGTGGATGTCCTCGTACATTTCTGTGTTTAGTGCCACTTTTCACACCATACAGAAATTCTCTCTAGATCATTTTGTAATTGGAATTGATCGTCTGGTGATTTTACTAGACGGTAAATTACAGCGTCATCTGCAAACAATCAGCTGCTCAGATTATCACCCAGATCATTTACGTAAATCAGGAACAGCAGAGGGCCTATCACACTACCTTGCGGAACGCAACATATCACTTCTGTTCTGCTCGATGATTTATCGTCTATCAATACGAACTGTGACCTCTCTGAGAGGACATCATGAATCCAGTCACACAACTGAGACGATACTCCATATGCACGCAATTTGATTAATAGTCGCTTGCGAGGAACGGTATCAAAACCCTTCTGGAAATATGGGAATATGGGATCGATCTGAGATCCCATGTCGACAGCACTCGTTACTTCATGGGAATAAAGAACGATATTTTCTAAATCCTTGTTGGTTATGCATCAATATGTCAATTTCTTCAAGGTGATTCATAATGTTCGAGTACACTATATGATCCAAAATCCTACTGCAAATTGAGGTCAGTGATATGGGTCTATAATTCAATGGGTTACTCCTATTTCCTTTCTTGAATATTGGTATGACCTGTGCTACTTTCCAGTCTTTAGGAACAGACCTTTCCTCAAGTGAGCGGTCTGTATATGATTGCTAAGGAAGGCGCTATTGTGTCTGAATACTCTGAAAGGAACCTGACTAGTATACCATCTGGATCGGAAGACTTGCCTTTCTTAAGTGATTTGTTTCATGACACCTAAGATACCTACTTTTATTTCACTCATGGTAATAGCTGTTCTGGTTTCGAATTCTGGAATATTTACTTCGTCTTCTTTCGTGAAGGAATTACCGAAAACTGTATTTAGTAACTCCGCTTTAGTGGCACCATTATCAGTAACATTTCCATCCCTACCGTGCAGTAACTGTATTGACTTTTTTGCCACTAGTATACTTTACAAGAAGTGGGATACGGAAGTACTAAGGAATGACGAGATACGTTTGAAGTTCTCTAACGCTATAGATACAGCAATAAGGAATAGCGCAGTATGCAGTACAGTTGAAGAGGAATGGACATCTCTAAAAAGGGCCATCACAGAAGTTGGGAAGGAAAACATAGGTACAAAGAAGGTAGCTGCGAAGAAACCATGGGTAACAGAAGAAATACTTCAGTTGATTGATGAAAGGAGAAAGTACAAACATGTTCCGGGAAAATCAGGAATACAGAAATACAAGTCGCTGAGGAATGAAATAAATAGGAAGTGCAGGGAAGCTAAGACGAAATGGCTGCAGGAAAAATGTGAAGACATCGAAAAAGATAAGTTTCTCGGAAGGACAGATTCAGCATACAGGAAAGTCAAAACAACCTTTGGTGACATTAAAAGCAACGGTGGCAACATTAAGAGTGCAACGGGAATTCCACTGTTAAATGCAGAGGAGAGAGCAGATAGGTGGAAAGAATACATTGAAAGCCTCTATGAGGGTGAAGATTTGTCTGATGTGATAGAAGAACAAGCAGGAGTCGATTTAGAAAAGATAGGGGATCCAGTATCAGAATCGGAATTTAAAAGAGCTTTGGAGGACTTACGGTCAAATAAGGCAGAAGGGATAGATAACATTCCATCAGAATTTCTAAAATCATTGGGGGAAGTGGCAACAAAACGACTATTCACGTTGGTGTGTAGAATATATGAGTCTGGCGATATACCATTTGACTTTCGGAAAAGCATCATCCACACAATTCCGAAGACGGCAAGAGCTGACAAGTGCGACAATTATCGAACAATCAGCTTAACAGCTCATGCATCGAAGCTGCTTACAAGAATAATATACAGAAGAATGGAAAAGAAAATTGAGAATGCGCTAGGTGACGATCAGTTTGGCTTTAGGAAAAGTAAAGGGACGAGAGAGGCAATTCTGACGTTACAGCTAATAGTGGAAGCAAGGCTAAAGAAATATCAAGACAATTTCATAGGATTTGTCGACCTGGAAAAAGCGTTCGACAATATAAAATGGTGCAAGCTGTTCGAGATTCTGAAAAAAGTAGGGGTAAGCTATAGGGAGAGACGGGTCATATACAATATGTACAACAACCAAGAGGGAATAATAAGAGTGGACGATCAAGAACGAGTGCTCGTATTAAGAAGTGTGTACGCAAGGCTGTAGCCTTTCGCCCCGACTCTTCAATCTGTACATCGAGGAAGCAATGATGGAAATAAAAGAAAGGTTCAGGAGTGGAATTAAAATACAAGGTGAAAGGATATCAATGATACGATTCGCTGATGAGATTGCTATCCTGAGTGAAAGTGAAGAAGAATTAAATGATCTACTGAACGGAATGAAGTCTAATGAGTACACAGTATGGTTTGAGAGTAAATCGGAGAAAGACGAAGGTAATGAGAAGTAGTAGAATTGAGAACAGCGAGAAACTTAACATCAGGATTGATGGTCACGACGTCAATGAAGTTAAGGAATTCTGCTACCTAGGCAGTAAAATAACCAATGAGGGACGGAGCAAGGAGGACATCAAAAGCAGACTCGCTATGGCAAAAAAGGCATTTCTGGCCAAGAGAAGTCTACTAATATCAAATACCGGGCTTAATTTGAGGAATAAATTTCTGAGGATGTACGTCTGAAGTACAGCATTGTATGGTAGTGAAACATGTACTGTGGGAAAACCGGAACAGAAGAGAATCGAAGCATTTGAGTTGTGGTGCTATAGATGAATGTTGAAAATTAGATGGACTGATAAGATAAGGAATGAGGAGGTTCTACGCAGAATCGGAGAGGAAAGGAATATGTGGAAAACACTGATAAGGAGAAGGGACAGGATGATAGGACATCTGCTAAGACATGAGGGAATGACTTCCATGGTACTAGAGGGAGCTGTAGAGGGCAAAAACTGTAGAGGAAGACAGAGATTGGAATACGTCAAGCAAATAATTGAGGACGTGGGTTGCAAGTGCTACTCTGAGATGAAGAGGTTAGCACAGGAAAGGAATTCGTGGCGGGCCGCATCAAACCAGTCAGTAGACTGATGACAAAAAAAAAAAAAAAAAAAAAAAACTTTACATACGACCAGAATCTCTTTGGGTTTTCTACCATATTTTGAGACAATGTTTCATTGTAGAAAATATTAAAAGCATTTCGCTTTGATGTCAGCATTAAATTTCGAGCTTCCTTGAAACTTAGCCAATCTTGGGGATTTTGCGATCTTCTGAATTTGGCATGCCTTTTCCGTTGCTTCTGCAACAATGTTCTGACGTGTTTTGTGTATCCTTCTGGATCAGTCCAGTCTCTTATTAACTTATACGGTATGAATCTATCTATTGCCGTCGATACTGTATCTTTGAATATGAGCCATATCTGGTCTACACTTAGATAATTAGCTTGGAAGGAATGGAGACACTCTCTTAGGAAGGCATCAAGCGAATTTTTATCTGCTGTTTTAAACAGATATACTTTGCGTTGATTTTTAGTGGTTTTGGTTGACATGGTTTTGAGCCTCGCTACAATGAGCTTTTGTTCACTAATCCCTGTATCCGTCATGACGCTCTCTATTAGATCAGGAGTATTTGTGGCTAAGAGGTCAAGTGTGGTTTCGCAACCCTCACAGTTCGTGTGGGCTCATGAACTAATTGTTCAAAGTAATTCTCAGAGAATACATTTAGTACAATTTCGGACGGTGTTTTCTGTCTACCACCGACTTTAAACATATATTTTCGCCAACAAATTGAGGCTAGATTGATGTCTCCACGAATTATAACTGTATGAGTGGGGCACTTATTTGTAATGAGATTCAAGTTTTCTTTGAACTGTTCAGCTACTATATCATCTGAGTCGGGGGATCGGTAGAAGGAGCCAATTATCATTTTGGTACGACTGTTGAGTATAACCTCTACCCATAGTAATTTGTAGGAACTATCTATTTCAACATCACTACAAAATAAACTACTACCAACAGACACAAACACACCACCACCTACTTTATTTAATCTATCCTTTCTGAACACGGTTTGCGCTTCTGTAAAAGTTTTGGCAGAATTTATCTCCGGTTTTAGCCTGCTTTCTGTTCCTATAAGATCTCAGCTTCAGTGCTTTCCGTCAGTGCTTGAAGTTCTGGTACTTTTCCAACACAGCTACGACAATTTACGACTACCATACCGATTGTTGCTTGGTCGATTCTCGTCGTTTCTTTGCCCTGTACCCTTTGAGACTGGAGCCCTTTATGATCTTTCCCGAGACTGTCGAACCTAAAAAACACCCAGTCCACGCCACACGGCCCCTGCTACCCGTGTAGCCGCCTCCTGTGTGTAGTGGACACCTGAACTATTTATCTGAACCCGAAACCCCGCCACCCTATGGCGCAAGTCTAGGAATCTGCAGCCTACACGGTCGCAGAACCGTCTGAGCCTCTGATTCAGACTCTCCACTCGGCTCTGTACCAAAGGTCAGCAATCGGTCCTGTCGACAATGCAGCAGATGGTGAGTTCTGCCTTCGTCTCTCTAGGAAGACTGGCAGTCTTCACCACCTCAGATAGCCGCCGGAAACCAGAGAGAATCTCTTCCGATCAATAGCGACACACGTCATTAGTGCCGACATGAGCCACCACCTGCAGTTGGCTGCACCCTGTACCCTTCATGGCATCCGGAAGGACCTTTTCCACATCTTTGATGACTCCCCCCCCTCCCCCCCTCCCGGTATGCACACGGAGTGTACATTGGCTTTCTTCGGACTTTCGCCACTGCCGGAAAAGGCGAGGCCGCCCTTGCTGGCTCAGAAGTATTTTCAGCAGTGGGCAATACCTCAAACCAGTAACGGAGGTGTAAGGGTACAGCCATGCGGCCAGCACTAGCACCAGCTTTCGCCCTCCCCCCAGGGATTCGCGACTGCACCACGGTTCCCCAGTCACCGTCAGGCAAGTGTAGACCGGCAGGGACGTCCGAATCCAGGGGCGCAGTGGCATCAGGGATCCCAGGCGATGCTACAGCCTCTAGAGGCGTCAAAGCGCTCACACCTTGGGTGTTCCAATGTCACTGGGGCCCAGGGCAATAGCCTGGAGCCTGCCGACCAAGGCCAACGCACCTTCCAGCTGTTTACGGACGGTGACCAATTCCCCCTGAATCCGTACACGACAGGCGCAGTCCCTGTCCATCCCTAACATTTTGTCTGTTCCTCTCTTTCATCTCGCCAGCCAGAGTGGCCGTGCGGTTCTAGGCGCTACAGTCTGGAGCCGAGCGACCGCTACGGTCGCAGGTTCGAATCCTGCCTCGGGCATGGATGTGTGTGATGTCCTTAGGTTAGTTAGGTTTAATTAGTTCTAAGTTCTAGGCGACTGATGACCTCAGAAGTTAACTCGCATAGTGCTCAGAGCCATTTGAACCATTTCTCTTTCATCTCACAAGCCGTTCAAAACAAACAGATGACTGACGACTACGCGAATTTACACTATACGGGTACTAAAACGCGATGTTACGACTCTCAAATACTATAATACGCCCGAAATTTATGAATTAAACTATGCAAGTACCCAACAACACGCGAAGAAATTAAGAATTAAACTATAAAACAAATAAGTGAGCTAAGAGTGCGACTTGATGCTGGCTGCTGCTTATCCAATGGCGGCACGGAGCTCACTGGCTGTGACCAACCGACACAGATTCTTGAAGACTGGTGTATCTCCCTGATAATCTTTTTTAAAATTTGCACGAACAGTAAATTGCTTTTTATAGGGTAAGTCAGGCGGTACGAATGGAACAGCCTCCAGGGGAACTATTCTCATCCATATCGCTCGGAAACTGTGCAGAGTTTATAACCGATGGATTTACCATTTTCGCCTTTGGTATCTTCTCTTCGCCCACACCATCCACAGAAAGTGTCCTGTTTACCCCTTAACATCAAACATCTTCTGGTTACGCTGAAGCCACGTGGCATGGTATCCACGAACTGTTAATGTCGGTTACATCTCAATATGTATTCAACCGATCATCAGTCCACGACATTTCACGGTTCGATGTTTCTCTGACTACCCTCTTGGTATGGCTCAATACTCGAATCGTTTCGTGTGGGGCAACATTCGCAATAGTTTCTTACGCCAGCGTTTCTACCTCACTGTAAGTATGTACTATATTGCTTCTTGCTGCGTTACTTTTCATCCGGTCCAACATTAGTTCAGTCCGATTGAAATGAGCGTGATATGGAGAAATCTTACGCTCTGCCCTTTCTTAGTAAACGTTTCGTTGATCTGTTAGCGTAGTGTTTCTGACTTGTAGAGATTTATAAAATCACATTAATTTCGCCATATTCGCACCAGAGTCAGTTTCCTCAGATGCAATATTACTCTGTCACCAAGATACCGAGAGAAAAACTCGTTAAGGATGTATTTTCAGACAACAGAATCCTACAGTTGTTGAATATGCGGGTATCGGTTTGGAAGCGTTCACTGCAGGTTTTGGGGGTCAGTGTATGCGATGCGCATCGTTGTACAGGGATAGCGTCTTTGACCAGTAACTTTAAACTTCGATCCCAGATACTGCATACATTCTGAATAAAAATCATCAACGATGGCAACCGAAGACTTCCAGCATAAAGGAGTCATTATCATTCTACCACTGGCCTCTTCAAAGAGTGTGGAGGTTCGGACAGAGATTCGTGGCATTCTTGCCCTTGGTATGGAAAAATGCCTCTAAAGACAGAAGGAATCAGCAATGAACAAAGGCTTGTGAATTCAAGGGCCGAAAACTGCTTTAAAGACACATAGTGTATTTGAAACTTCCTGGCAGATTAAAACTGTGTGCCCGACCGAGAGTCGAACTCGGGACCTTTGCCTTTCGCGGGCAAGTGCTCTACCATCTGAGCTACCGAAGCACGACTCACGTCCGGTACTCACAGCTTTACTTCTACCAGTACCTCGTCTCCTACCTTCCAAACTTTACAGAAGCTCTCCTGCGAACCTTGCAGAACTAGCACTCCTGAAAGAAAGGATATTGCGGAGACAAGAGCTTCTGTAAAGTTTGGAAGGTAGGAGACGAGGTACTGGCAGAAGTAAAGCTGTGAGTACCGGACGTGAGTCGTGCTTCGGTAGCTCAGATGGTAGAGCACTTGCCCGCGAAAGGCAAAGGTCCCGAGTTCGAGTCTCGGTCGGGCACACAGTTTTAATCTGCCAGGAAGTTTCATATCAGCGCACACTCCGCTGCAGAGTGAAAATCGCATTCTGGAAACATAGTGTATTTATCTACATATGAAACAGTCGTGATGATTTCCATTGGCAAAACTTTCCGAATTAGCTCCTCGTTAGGATCTCCTGGAGGTGTCTGCCAAGGGGGAGGTAACAAAAAAAAAAAAAAAAAAAAAAAAAGAACCACTAATATTCTACGAGTCGATGTGTGGAGTGTCAGAATTACAAATGTTATAGGAAAGCTAGGAAATCTGAAAAAGAAAATCCAGAGGCTTAGTCTAGATATCTAGATATAGTAGTATAGTAGGCTCCAGTGAAGTGAAACGAAGAAAGGATAAGAATTATGGTAAACGAATACAGTATAATTCTACTAGGATTAATAGGAATACAGGACAAGGCAGAGATCGTGTTACTGTGAAAATTTCAGTCAAAAAGTTTTTCTCATGAGAATCGACAACAAATCAACGCTAACAACAAAAATTCCAATATCAATGCGTCTGAATCAGAAGAAGAGGTAGCTTATCAGGCAGTTCAGTTGAAGAGGAATGAACATCTCTAAAATGGGCAGTCACAGAAGTTGGAAAGAAAACCCTAAGTACAAGGAAGGTAACAATGGGGAAACCATGGATAACAGAATAAATACTTCAGTTCGACGAAAGAAGGAACTACATAAATCTTCAGGGAAGTTCAGGGATACAGAAATACAAATCGCTTAGGACCGAGGTAAACAGGAAGTGCAGGGAAGCTTAGGCAAAATAGTTGCATGAAAAATGTGAAGAAATCCAAAAAGCAATGATTGTCGGAAAGACGGACTCAGCATATAGAAAACTCAAAACAGCCTTTGGTGAAATTAATAGCAAGGGCGGTAACATTAAGAGTGTGATGAGAATTCCACTGTTAAATGCCTAAGAGAGAGGGGATGGGTGGAAAGGTTACATTGAGGGCCTGTACAAGGGGAAAGACTTGTCTGACTACGTGGTAGAAGAAGAAACAGGAATCCATATAGAGGAAATAGGGGATCCAGTATTAGACTCAGAATTTAAAAGAGCTTTGGAAGACTTAAGATCAAATGAGGCAGAAAGGGTATATAACATTTAAACAGAATTTTTAAAATCATTATTCCGGATGGTGCGTAGAATATGTGAGACTGGCGACAGACCATCAGATTTTCGGAAGAACGTCATCCACGCAATTTTGAAGGCTACAAGAGCCGACAAGTATGAGAATTATTGCACATTCAGCTTAACAGCTCATTCGTCCAAGTTGCTGACGAGAATAATATACAGAAGATTGGAAAAGAAAATTGCGGATGTGTTAGGTGACAAACAGTTTGGCTTTAGAAAAAGTAAAGGCACCAGAGAGGCTGACGTTGCGGTTGATAATGGAAACGAAACTGAAGAAAAATATTGAAACTTTCATTAGATTTATCGATTTGGAAAATACTGTCGACAATGTAAAAAAGCGCAATTTGTTCGAAAGTCTGAGAAAAATAGGGTTGTCTATAGGAAAATACGGGTAATATACAGTATGTACAAGAACCAAAACGGAAAATAAGAGTGGAAGACAAGAACGAAGTGCTCGGATTAAAAAAGGGTGAAAGGCAAGAGTGCAGGCTTTCACCCCTACTATTCAATCTATACATCGAAGAGGCAATGATGGAAATAAAAGGAAGATAGTGGGATTAAAATTTAGGGTGATAAGATACCAAAGATAAGATTCGCTATGATATTGCTATCCTCAGTGAGAGTGAAGAAGGGTCACAGGGTCTGTTGAATGGAATGAACAGTCTAATTCGTACAGAATATGGTTTAAGGGTAAATGAGCCAAAAGTAACGAGCAGTAGCAGAAAAGAGAACAGCGAGGAACTTTACATAAGAACTGGGGAAAACGACGTGGTCATAGTTAAGGAATGCTGCTACCTAGGCAGCAAAATAAATCATGACGGACAGAGCAAGAGAAATCTGCTAGTATCAAATATACGTCTTACTTTGAGGAGGAAATCTAAGAGAATAAACGTTTGGAACACAACGTTGTATGGCAGTGAGACATGCGCTGTGGGAAAACCTAAACATAACGGAATCGAAGCGTTTGAGATGTGGTGCTACAGAAAAACGTCGAACGTTAGTTGGACTGATAAGGTAAAGAATGAAGAGATGCTCCCAAGAACCGGCGAGGAATGGAGTACATGGAAAACACCGTCCGTACATCAAGTGAGGCTTCAGGAGAATCAACGTTTAAAGACGTGGTATACTGAACTACTGAGGAATGATGTCCGGCACCGGTAGCTGAGTGGTCAGCGTGGCGGAATGTCAATCCTAAGGTCCCGGGTTCGATTCCCGGCTGGGTCGGAGATTTTCTCCGCTCAGGGACTGGGTGTTGTGTTGTCCTAATCATCATCATTTCATCCCCATCGACGCGCAGGTCGCCGAAGTGGCGTCAAATCGAAAGACCTGCACCAGGCGAACGGTCTACCCGACGGGGGGCCTTAGCGACACGACATTTCATTTCACTGAGGAATGATGAAGTACTCTTTGAATGTCTCTGAAGCTGTACATCCCACAATAATGAATACCACAGTAGGCAGTTCAGTTTAAGAGGAATGGAGAAGAGGGCTGTCACAGAAGTTGGGGGAGACAATTATAAGTACAGAAAAGTTAACTGCGAAGGGAGCTTGGGTAAGAGAAGAAATATAGCAGGTGATGCAACAGAAGAAGGATAGATCGACGAAAGAAGGAAGTAGAAAAATGCTCAGAATACACCAACGTAAGTAACTTAGGAATGACGCCAGGAGAAGCTCAGGGAAGTGAAATGATTGCAGGCTGTAGCAAAAATGTGACGAAATCGAAAAAGAAATGGTCGTCCGAAGGATTGACGCAGAATGGATAAATGTGGCAAAAACCTTCGGTGACATTAAAGGCAAAGGTGTCAACAAAAAGAACAAAAAGGAGATTTTACTTGTAAATGAAGGCAAAGGAGCAGTTAGGTGAAAAGAAAATATTTAAGACATATAAGCCTAAATGTGAGACATTGATCACTGGGGATCCAGTATTAGTCTCAGTATTGGAAGACTTGCTATCAAATTAGCCAGAGAGTATAAACACCTCCTCTCCGCAGTTTATAAGATATTTGAGGGAACTAGCAACCAAATGTCTTATCAAGATCGTTTGTGGAAAATTTGAGTCTGGAGATATACCAACAGGCTTTTGGAGAATAATCATCCGCACAATCCCGATGACAGCAAGGGCAGGTAAGTGTGAGCACATGTAGAAAACTGGGCGTAGAAACTATAGGGGAAGACAGAGATTGGAATACGCTGAGGGGCCAAAGAAGCTGGTACACCTGCCTAATATTGTGTAGGGCCCCCGCGAGCAGGCAGAGTTGCCGCAACACGACGTGGAATGGACTCGACTAATGTCTGAAGTAGTCCTGGAGGGAACTGACACGATGAATCCTGCAGGGCTGTCCATAAATCCGCAAAAGTAAGAGGGGGTGGAGAGCTCTTCTGAACAGCACGTTGCAAGGCATCCCTGGTATGATCAATAATGTTCATGTCTGGGGAGTTTGGTGGCCGGGCGGAAGTGTGTAAACTCAGAAGAGTATTCCTGTAGCCACTCTGTAGCAATTCTGGACGTATGGAGGGGGGGGAGGGGGGGGGAGTAGGTGTCGCATTGTCCTGCTGTCCTGCTACAATCGACAATCGTCCAAGTTCGTCCGAATGCATAATGGTCATGAATGGAAGCAGGTTATCAGACAGGATGCTTACGTACGTGTCACGTGTCAGAGTCATATCTAGACGTATCAGGGGTCCCATATAACTCCAACTGCTCACGCCCAACACCATATCAGAGCCTGAGCAGAGCTTTAACAGTCCCCTGCTGAAGGCAGGGTCCATGGATTCGTGAGGTTGTCTCCACAGCTGTACACGTCCATCCGCTCTGTACAGTTTCAAGCGAGAGTCATCTGACGAAGCAAAATGTTTCAGCAATCCAATGTCGGTGTTGACGGGCCAAGGCGAGGCGTAAAGCTTTGCATCATACAGTCATCAAAGGTACACGACTGGGCCCTCGGTTCCGAAAGCCCGTATCGTTGATGTTTCGTTGAATGGTTCGCAGGGTGACACTTGTTGATGGCCCAGAATTCAAATATGCTGAAATTTGCGGAAGGGTTGCACTTCTGTCATGTTGAACGATTCTCTTCAGTCGTCGTTGGTCCCGTTCTGCAGGATACTTTTCCAGCCGCAATCTACATCTACATCCATACTCCGCAAGCCACCAGACGGTGTGTGTCGGAGGGTACCTTGAGTACCTCTATCGGTTCTCCCTTCTATTCCAGTCCCGTATTGTTCGTGGAAAGAAGGATGTCGGTATGCCTCTGTGTGGGCTCTAATCTCTCTGATTTTATCCTCATGGTCTCTTCGCGAGATATACGTAGGAGGGAGCAATATACTGCTTGACTCCTCGGTGAAGGTATGTTCTCGAAACTTCAACAAAAGCCCGTACCGAGCTACTGAGCGTCTCTCTTGCAGAGTCTTCCATTGGAGTTTATCTATCATCTCCGTAACGCTTTCGTGATTACTAAATGATCTTGTAACGAAGCGCGCTGCTCTCCGTTGGATCTTCTCTATCTCTTCTGTCAACCCTATCTGGTACGGATCCCACACTGCTGAGCAGTATTCAAGCAGTCGGAGATTTCATATTTTACCGGTAAACACGTAAAATGGTCGTATGGGATAATCCCCACTTCATCGCTACCTCGGAGACGCTGTGTCCCATCGCTCGTGCACCGACTATAACACCACGTTCAAACTCACTTAAATCTTGATGACCTGCCGTTGTAGCAGCAGTAACCGATCTAACAACTGCGCCAGACGCCTGCTGTCTTACGAGTATATAGACGTTGCCGACCGCTGCGCCGCATTCTGCCCGTTTACTTATCTCTGTATTTGAATACTCATGCCTACACCAGTTTCCTTGGCGCTTCCGTGTATATTCAACAAATAACTGAGGAGGCCGGTTTCAAGTGCTACTCTGAGAACATGAGGTTGGCACAGGAGAGGATTTTGTGATGCGACCCATCAAATTAGTCATAAGACTGAAGGGCCGAAAAAATGTCGGAAGCAAATATGAATATTGGTTTGATTTGAACTCTGATGTATTTTCAACCACAATGTGTAATCTAGAATATCATCATGGAACAAACTTTACAGAAACAGCAAAAACGCCGCTCAGTAGCCTACATAAACTCGGGGATATGATTCCATGAAAACTACTAGAACCGTCGTTAATTGGGCAGATTATATTGATATTCCACCGGAGACTTGCCAACTCGGGCACCATCTCAGCTCGCTCAACTGTGCGTGCCCTCAAACCCAAGAAGACGCCCACTGTACAGTGAGCTGTGCCAGCGCGTGTATCGCAAAATCATGGAAAGCAGCAAAGGTGACGTTACGACACAAGAGCTTTAGATCGTTCAAAGATTTTCTCGCCATGAGAATTGCTAGTGAAATAAGATATTGCTCATACGGGCGACAGGTGGTAAAAGGCGAAAAAGGAAATTAGATAGACTCCTTTCAGCTTTTGTATAAGCATGTAGATGCACATTTTCTAACAAATGTAGCGTTCGGGATATTCCTTCACTGATCCCAATATTTAAGGACTGTTGTACATGTCAGCTGAAGAAAGACATAAGCATTAGGACGATCAAGAAGAAGACTGAAAGACAGCAGTAGTAGACAATATTACTAGTAGGATGCTACACAGTCTACTTGGCTTAGTAGGGGAGGGAGAATGAATGTGGATTTCGTTACTCTGTTGGAGTATCATCAATCGCCCGTAATTCAAATTTAGATAACGTATACAACACGCTAATTATGTCCAGCATTCCGTATGGTGATCTCTCTTAAGCCTATTGTTGGAAGGGTTGATATGTAGTCCATAATATGTAACAGTGCCGTTTACGTTCTGTCTGCATTCCAGTACAATTCTGACCTTTGTATTAGTTTAGGTTCAATGCCTAGTTATGGCTTTTATTACCACAAAAATGGCAGACCGCAACCGACTAGCAACATCTCACCGTTGAATAAACACGGGAAAAACGCAGACGCTGATGAAAGATAGGATGTAGCAATAACACATACAATCATACGGTCGGAAATAGCAGTCACTGCTGAGGCAGTAATAACCGTCTACGCATGTTATTTATTAACTGGGACTCTGGAGATGTAAAAAGAAGGACACTCGGCCGACGAGCAGAACGGTACCGTTGAAACTGGTTATCCGCAGGGACCACTCAGGAGCTACGGAGCAGTATTTGTCGGAGCATCAGTTGCATAGCGACAGGAAAGCGGTCGTGCAAAGTTTGTGCGGATGGCCGTCCCGGCGCCTGACAGGACAAAGCAGCCAGATGAAGAAGCTATGGTGGCAAAAATGCGAACCACCTGCTGTTTCTGCTGCTCGTGTCCACAGACACAATAAGCGCTTACAGGTGGAGGAGAAAAAACAACGCAGTGGCATGTAGGAATTTGGAGGAAAGTTCTTACGCCGTAAAGGAATATGGGCTAATGGGGGAGATAACATCTCAAAAAGCTGACCAATAAAGTCTTTGAGCTGGTATGGTATAACGGTGCTGGTCACTTTCCCAGGCAACGCTAAAAGAACAGGATCTATTTATCCTTTTGTGTTGACACGGTGGCGATGTTGCGTCGGTGGGAAGCAAACGTCCCGTCATTGGTTGATTGGACAGTGACGTAAGTCTTACGGAAAAACAAGCTAAAGAATGGGACTGGAGGAGGTGTTAATACGAAGCTGAAGAAAGGAAGAAGAGGAATTTTGTAAAGTCTGTGGTTTGGCGGATGTTGGTGGTAAAACAGGAGACTGAACGGAAGATGGAAGAGGTGCGAAACAACGTGGGATGCGCGGTTAATGAATACAGATGACTGACTGTCGGGACTCGGAGTTTGTGGAATCAGGACAGGATTTAAGAGATACGAACTGCGCAGTCTGTGGATGCGGAGATGAACAGGGCAACAATAAGATCAATGTCCCGACGGAAGACGATGCAGACCACAGTAAGAACACATTGCAGCAGCGCCATGCATGGAACAGGTAGGTGCAACGATCCGTCAGGTCGAGAACAAGCGGCGGTCTCATGTAATGGTCGTTCTACCCATTAGTGACATTGCCTTCATTCACTGTCTGTACAACACTACGTAAGCACCGCTTATCTGCCACACGACTTCGCTTCTCTCTGAATGATAGGTCGCAGCACATCCTTCATAAAACGCTTACGCGTCACCTAACCTAGTCAACACGTAATAACGAGTATTTATGTGACCTTTAGCTCTTAACTGATATGAGATTGTGAATCAAAATTGTTAACCCTTGCAAGCCATAACGTTACGACTGGAATAAGTCCTAGGAGTTGTAATTGACGACTTCGAATTCAAAGCTATTAAGTACTCTGTAATAATCAGGAATTATAGAGACCACACTCAGGATTCATTGGTCATGGTCCTTAACCGTTATCCAAAAATCCATTGCGTAACTTTGATAATTAGCAGTATACTCTGGTTGGGAGGGGGGGGAGAAATTTGTTGTTTGTGGAGTAAAGACCAATCAGATCCGACTATTGTAACCCGTCTCAGATATAAGTTACCTTATCGGTCGGGTGGGGTTTCGCAAAGTCACACATTTTTTGTTGGGTATGCCAAATAAAATGAGTTAGCGTAGTGGCTAACTGCGAAACCTTTTCGGAAGGCGTGATATCTAATTTGCTGCCCAGTCATTCGATTAGGGGTCTGTATTTCCTACAAAACACTAGAGTAAAATTACAGTGTTGCTTGTGACTTTTTGGCTTCAGGGCAACGCAATCAAGCAATCAAGCAATACAAATCAAATGGTGTGGAAAGCTCAATAAAGGATTTTTATTTTTTCTTCATGAGTGTGACCTTCCACATCAGTCTACGTGTCGGTTGAGGTGGAATTTAAACCTTTAGTCCCTTACTTTCAATTTTACTCTCTCCTATGACAAAAGGGGGGGAAAATTTAGCAATAAGTTGACTCATGAAAAATCCCAAATGTGTTGTTCGTGGCATAACGTTAATAATAGTGCATTCATGCTCTTTTTGTGTGATATTCTGCTGGAGAACATGAGAATGCACCATTTCTGATGACGAAAACTAGACGTCGCATTAAACGTGTCGCGCTGGTTCATTACGGGGTGTCGAAGCTCGACACTGACAAATCCCGCCACGTAGTGTGCACAGCGACCTTTGAAATTTGTCAAGTTGCCAGGCAGCAGCAGGAGAACAAGGGCGTCCAATGACTCCAGCCAAAGGCTGCGCTGCCGCTAATTAGCTACTGAAGCCTAACCAGAGTTTACTGAGATCCACGGCGTCTGTAAATAACAAACCTCTTGGAAAAAACCCAGAAGAAAACACTTCTGGCTGACGAGTCTGGTGTCAGACTCGCCTTTGTTTTTACTTCCACCATCTTGCTGTATGTGTACACTATTAGCTCACCGCTGTGCTGTTCCGTTTGCTTACATTGGATATAATACACTGAAGCGCCAAAGAAACTGGTATAGGCAAGTGTGTTCAAATGCAGAGGTATGTGAACAGGCAGAACACGGCGCTGCGGTCGGCAAACCATATGTAACACGTCAAGTGTCTGGCGCAGTAGGTAGATCGGTTTCTGCTCCTACAATGGCAAGTTATCGAGATTTAAGTGAGTTTCAGCGTGGTACTATAGTCGGCTCACTAGCGGTTGGACACAGCGTCTTCGAGGTAGCGATGAAGTGGGGATTTTCCCATACGACCATTTTACGAATGTACCGTGAATATCAGGAATCCGATAAAAAAGCAAATCTCTGACAACTCTAAGGCCGGAAAGCGATCACACAAGAAAGGATACAACAACTGAAAAGATCCGTTCAACGTGACGGAAGTGCAACACATCTGCAGATTTCAATCCTGGTCCGTCAACAAGAGTCGGCTTGCGAACCATTCAACAAAACATCATCGACGTGGGCTTTCGAAACCGAAGACCGATTCGTGTACCGTTGATGACTACACGACACAAGGCTTTACGCCTCGGCTGGGCCCTTCAACACCGACATTGGATTCTTGAAACATGTTGCCTGGTCGGACGAGTCTCGTTTAAAATTGTATCGAGCAGATGGACGTTTATGGCTATGGAGAAAACCTCATGAATAGGTGGGCCCTGCATGTGAGCAGGGAACTTTCAAGCTGGCGGAGGCTCTGTAATGGTGTGGGGGACTATGCAGCTGGAGTGATATGAGATTCCTGATACGATTCTGACTGGTGACACTAACGTAAGCATCTTGTCTGATGACATGCATCCATTCACGTCCATTGTACACTCCGTCGGAATTAGGAAATACCAGCAGCAAAAAGCGATACCCCGCCGGCCTGCAAATTCCCCAGGGATGAGCACATCTGGGATGCCTTGCAACATGCTGTATGGTATTCCACTGGTGCCAGTAACTACTAACGTTGTCCATATCGATTCCATCGTGTATCGCAGGCTGTGTGTGGCTGGTTTGGCGGGGCCTACAGGGTAAGCTGGTTGAGTGGCACGTGGCTGGAAAGTTGTGACTTTGGGGACTCTGGCAGTCCGGCACAGGTCTCGAGAAGTGACATAAGATTAGATCGGTCGGGGGCAAGCCCCGCCTGGCCGCTTGAGAATTAGCAGCGGTGGGCGTGCAAGACAAACGGGCGTGGCGTGTAACCTAGTCGGCAAATTAACGGCTTACCCCACATACTGAAAGTTTACGACACCTTGACGATCGCCTGTATGATTTAGAGGCAAAAACGCCCTGGCTGAAATCCTAAAAGTCACGGCTCCTCCACACCTGAATGAAGTTAAGTGTTGTTTTTTTATTTTTGAGTACTTGATATTGTAAGGCCATGTGTGCAATGCGCTCTCATTTAAATATATGGCCTACAGAATCAGCGTACAGGATTTGGGAAACTAACCCTGTCGTCCAGGACCATGTGCCACAAAGGGCGCAGATTTACCACGAGATGGGGAAACTCACAGGCATCTATAGTCTATTGAGGCATAAGCGCTGTAGTGTACGAGTGGGACAGACGAGAACCTACGCCATAGGGAAACCCAGTAGAAGCCGTTTGTGGCCAAGAAGACGTAGCAGTGTAAAATATGGCGGACCTAAGATAGGTCATAAAGAGAAACATTTATGAAAACTCTTTAATTCTGTAGTAGTGCAGGGAATCAAGCCACAGTAATTTTAATCTGCCATCCTCCATTAATTTTCATGGTGATCCCAATATTATCAAATCAATAATAGTTTAGAATTTACTGTTAAAGTAAAATTCACAAGTTTTGTAACAAAGACCTGAATGCTAAAAACTGAACGCTTTAGTCGACCTTAACGATAGACATTTCATATAGAAGCGCATCATTAAAATGACAAATGTTGTAAATATCAACTCTGTAACTTTATTAGTTTAAAAGATATAGTAAATTTAAATTATCAGTATTTACAGTTAGGCATCAGATCATCATTTCCTCCACACAAAACATATTGAACGATGGCAGCATGACACCTAATTGAATCATTAGGTAATAGATTATTTGTTGTAAAGTTTAGTGCATAAGAGTTACTTTGTTCTTTATTTATTTATCAGAAGCACATTAGTGCAAGGCTACTCGCAGTGTCATTCAAAGCTAAGAAGGAAATTGTATTGGGTTCATGTAAACGAATTTAATGTTTATTATGTAATGGATATTATTGTTACTTTATTTAGACCGTGAAAGTGGTCAAGCTTTGATTATTTAAATATGTTAAAATGTAAATGATGTAGAATAACGTGCAGCCAATCAGATGGACTGCTTCAGGAAAGGTAACTGTCCTAGGCAGTTGCGCTGGGATATTCGGCGCGTGGGCAACGCGGCCGGGGACGGGCCGGGGGGGGGGGAGTGCTGGGACAGACGCGAAAGCGGACAGTTCGGCTGGAGACAGCAAAGGGTACAGTTCGGATTGAGACGCGAAAGCGGGCAGTCGTTCTTTAGGTAGCTAGAAAGTGAAACGACTTAGAAAATTTCGCGTTCTGTGGTATCGTGGGACTTAGTCTCTGAGCGGTGAGCAGCCGCTTAGATAACGAGGTGCAGTATTGGACTTGTATTTCGCGATGAGATTGTGAATGATCGAACTGTGTCAAATGGATTTGCGTGCGAGTGTAACATTTATTCTAAATACGACCACATTCGCTATTAGTTTGCTTTCTGAATAAAGATTATTCTAACCAAATCGCAACTGTGTGGCCTACATCATTTATGGGTCGTTCATTTAGTTCCCGATATTATTATCACTGTTATTATATGTTATGTTAACTTTGTATTTCGCAAACTTGCAATCAGCCAACCAATTTAACCAACGACTCGCAAGTGTCTAATTTAGGGCGTGTAATGCGACACGTGCCGTTCCACCCCTAGACGAGTTTGGGCCAAGATATTTCGACGAAGAGGAACCGCATGAGAGCCCGAATATCTATAGGATGTTAGCTCGCACTGTGTTATATGGAACTTAACCTGTTGTATTAACGTGGCTACAAGTGTTTGAACATATGACCATCGGTCGGTGTTACTAATTGCAGTTTGTGTTCTACGACATATGTCGTGGAAGTGTAAGAGCATTCCCTGTGATAGGTTCCGTGGAGGCGATAAATTGTAACATGATCTGTGTGGAAGGCACGGTGATACACGTGTGTGTTTGTGTTTTTGCATGAGCAGGCGCTGATACGATCACCTGTGAATACTAGTAATTTTAAAGAGTGTTAAATTTAACCTGTATTGGTACCCGCTCTGCTGTTAATTTTTATATTTTTACTCCCTGGACATTCTTGTGTGGTGCCTTACTTGCTCAGATTGTTGTTCCCTTTTATGGGTGTTGGAGGATAGCTTTGGCCGCAAACGATGCGTTCCTGTTCCCTGGCCAAGAGCCGGGGCGTGTTTGTTTGCTGGCACAGTGGCACTAACGTCGCACTGTGTCTGGGTTCCCCGGCAGGGTGCCGCGTCTCCTAGTGGTGTCGTCGTGGCTCAAGTTAAGTAAATTTAATTGTTTCAAGCGGGCCGTGACGGAGTGTCGCTGTTTAAGCGGGGACCAGTAGTTGGATCTGTTTGGCGAATTTAAAGAGCTCAGGAAGTTAAGACATGTTTGCCAAGTCTGAGGTTTTTCTTCATTATACCTCCGTAACTATTCATTTAAAGCCAGCACTCTTATTACTACTTCTGAGCGCGTTATGTTTAAGACCTGTTACTTATCAATACAAGCTGCCGAATCTTACCTTGATCCACGGTTATTAGCTACTACACTTTGTGTTAATTTTGGCTGCTCGTTCCTTTTTGGCTATTAAGGCCGTCTACTGTAGCTCTCAGCTTACTTAGAATTTGGGACAACTCTGTAGTTATTGAAGGCTGTGTCAGCGTTTCTGCTGGTGTGTACTAGTTGAAGTACATTTCACCTGCATGTGCTTCCAACTTATCGTGAACTTTGGGCAATTGTATATTTATTAAGGGTTGCTGTTTATGTTTGGTTGGAATATAAGGATGGGCACTTTAAAGGTCATATATTCCCAGTTGGTCTCTTTGAGGGTCTGTGTATGTTATTGCTTAAGGGATTTTCTTTAAGGTTTATGCTTTGCTAAGCGGCTGCATTCGGTGGCATGTCTTGTGATCATTCCCGTATTTGGATGAGTGTTGTTCAATTGTGTAAATGCTTGCAGTTAGTTGGTATATTTAACTGGTAATTGTAATTTGTTTGGTTGATAAAACTGTTTGTTGAAACTGCTAGCAGCGACGGCCAGTCGATGTGACTTCGCTTGTTTTTGAGAACTCTGTAGTTCCGATTTTCATGTCCTGCTCTTAATGGTACAATTGTTAAAGTTTTAATGATACAGTTGTTAAAGTCATTTTTTGAAATTGTTTGAACTTCTTTGAGTTTTGGTGAGAATTCTCATTCTTTTAAGGAGTTTTTCAATTGTAATGTTAATGTTGTTGTTAAGTAATAACGTGTGTTACGTGAAACAACAAATAACAAAATATGGGGGTTCGCCCTCCACGTTATTCCCGTAAAGCTATCCCAAACCTGGTTGTGAGGCACAAAAGTTCCTTCACTGAATAATTTGAGAAAAGGAATAATTTTTCATAAATGGACAACCCTTGCAGCAACAACTTTATCCTTCCGCTTTAAGTGGTCAAAGTGACGACTGTCAGTCGTAGTACACACATCACAAAGACTCTCACATTGTGTACGCCGCCATGAATATCCCTGTTGTCTGTTGTGCAGTGAGACAGGCAGATAGGACTTTACCGACTACTTCCCTTTCAGTTTCTGCCGGTGTTTCATGCAATGACGGATTCGTATCGAATGCCAGCACATCACAGGCGATGGTGTATTGTATAGCACAGTAGAACAACCAACGTCGATGAAACATAAGCAGTTTGCTAATGTGTGCTTCACAAGAAATGTTCACTCAACTCATTATACCATCCAAGATATTCATTTTCGATAGTTCGTTCTTAGTCTCAACATAATCAGTATTCAAATTTCTACCTTACGTATAGCTTTACTCTGGCTGTCTGGGACACCCTATACGAACTTTCCGCCCGTACAATTTTGTGGCAGACTGGATCGTGTGCACCTTCTCCCTGAATATCCAACTGGTTAATTTTCGCACAAAACGTGCAGATGGATTACATCAAGGCGAGATAAGGATTCCGGAACCAGGTTTTGAATTGAGAAGTGAAAGCAGGAGGACATACAGTCACAATATAATAATGTCGCTTTCTACAACAGCAGCCAGTGTTGCCATCGAAAATCGAGAGGTGAGGACAGAAGCACAAGCTGAAATGACTGGGTAAACAATAAAAAAACAGGCGCTGTCACCTATGAACTCACTACAGGCGGATGCGCCACTCGAAATGCATGGCCTGCTTGGCGACTGGCGCTGCAGCGAGCAGCTGCCCCTGTTGGCAGGGTCGAACCGAGGCGATGGCGAGGTTAGGCGCAGGCACAGAGGTGGTGCAAATGCTGTCCGAAAAAGGTTTCAGAGTCACGTGAGCTGTGCTGCCCTATGTTCTTATCCTCTTTTTCTTTTCTTTACGTGCTTTCTTTTTTGGTATAAAAAGAGGTTAGCATGCTACAAAAATCCTGCTTGCAACACAACAGGAAATGATAAATTGTCGTTGCTACGTATTTAGGATATTCCCAATGCAGTACACAGAAATGACTAAATATCTCTTTATAAAATAGCAAAAAAATGGTTCAAATGGCTCTGAGCACTATGGGACTTAACATTTGAGGTCATCGGTCCCCTAGAACTTATAACTACTTAAACCTAACTAACCTAAGGACATCACACATATCCATGCCCGAGGTAGGATTCGAACCTGCGATCGTAGCGGTCGCGCGGTTCCATACTATAGCGCCTAGAAACGCTCGGACACTCCGGCCGGCCTATAAAATAGCAGCAACATCTTCTTTTGTATGTCCTCTAAAAACTACTTCAAAAGCACCAGACCGGAAATTGAATTTTTGGCAAGTCTACAAGTAACATCTACACCGAACATGAGAATATGAGAATAGTGTAAAAGAACTATATTTGGATGTTATATGCATTGATTGCAGACACATACATGTAGGAGGTACGTGGTGACATATATTTATAGACTGTGCGTTTCGTATTCTGCTAAGCAACACATTTGAATAGTGTTCGTTAATTATTCTTTGGTCTTCCTCAAGAATTTAACTACCAAGAACATTAGATTAGCAGCGCAGGGAGCTATATTGGGATTTTGACACTGTTAACGAACTCGTACAGTGTCTTATACGTTGCTATATCATTGGATGCTACCAAGTTTTGGAGTCTGCTTGGAAACTGATGACCAAGAGCACGAATATTACCTGTAAGTACGTTTATGTGATACATGTTCCGAGGAAACTGTAGGAATATATACTTCAGATCTTCTTCTTCTCCGCTAACACATTGAGGGATGGGGCTTAAACTAGCCCGACAGAGGTGTTCGTTAAACAGCCAATGATTAAATTTCAGCAGTACTATTACTGCGTAAAGCTCCTCGATGTGTTTGTCTTGGGATTAATTAGTGCGAGTCCGATGACAACCGCTCTCTGAGCATGGGTAGCCTATCTGTGAGAGAGAGTTTATGAGTTTAATAGGTCTAAGTAGATATGATTGCTTTCCTCTGACATCTACTTTTTCATTTCCAGGCACCCCAGAGCGGCTTTTTATCCATACCATATTGATTTTGAGACAGTTCATCTGCACCCAAACACAACGTCGATAATAGCTGCCACTATAGGATTGGTACAATCATTATGACGGGTTTCTAATCAGTTTTACGGCGCCCGGTAGCTGAATGGTCAGCGTGACAGACTGTCAATCGTAAGGGCCCGGGTTCGATTCCCGGCTGGGTCGGAGATTTTCTCCGCTCAGGGACTGGGTGTTGTGTTGTCCTAATCATCATCATTTCATCCCCATCGACGCCAGGTCGCCTAAGTGGCATCAAATCGGAAGACCTGCACCAGGCGAACAGTCTACCCGACGGGATGCCCTAGCCACACGACATTTGATTTCATTTCATCAGTTTTACGGCCGACAGAACATCAGAGAATATGTCTATTGCGTCTGATGAGGTTGTGTGCTATGTTCCTATCTTCTGCCTGCGAGAAGCCCCTCCGTCACCCCGAGAATGTAAACGCACGCTGTTGTGACAGGGTCCCTTCGTACAAGTAGCATCATAAAGAAACGACTGTTACCGAAGAGGCTTCACAAGGGTTATACCTCAACATCAATGTGGTTGGTTCACATAGATGCCGCCTAAACAGCTGCGTCAACTTCGGTAATGAAGTGTGTGCGCCTGCTTAGCTGGGTGGTAACGTGCTTGCCTCCCGTGCAACAGGCCTGGGTTCGATTGACGGCCGGATTGGAGATTTTCTCCGCTCGTGGACTGGGTATTATGTTATCCTCATTACCGGCGCGCAAGTCGCCCAGGGTGGCGTCGACTGAAATTGACTTGCACTTGGCGGCTGTACTTCCCCGAATGGGGCCTGCCAGCCGCTATGACCGAGCGGTTCTAGGCACTTCATTCCGGAACGACGCGACTGCTATGGTCGCAGGTTCGAATTCTGCCTCGGGCATGGATGTGTGTGATGTCCTTAGGTTAGTTACGTTTAAGTAGTTCTAAGTCTAGGGGACTGATGACCCCAGATGTTAAGTCCCATAGTGGTCAGAGCCATTTGAACCATTTTTGAATGGGGCCTTCTGGCCAACGATGCCACACGCTCATTTCCATTTTCCAGTAATGAAGTTTATGCTGCTACTTCGCTACGGTATTTGTAGGATATCAAAGGTTAGCCGGCAAGTGCTGAAGCAAATGCGTTGTTTAAATGAAGACTTCCGACTTTTGCGGATTTCTGTCATCTGAGGACTGCAGTGAAACTGTGTAGGTTGGGCTGTTTCCTAGTATTTTGCAGAATACAAAGGACATCAGTGAAATGTGAACAGATTTCACATACCACACTATTTCATGTCACTTCAGTTTCCTGTCTGGTACGCCTTGTACGATAGCTCTGTATCTTCTTTTGAAACACTGAATAATTTGAGAAAAGGAATAGTTTTTTATAAATGGACAACCCTTGCAGCAACAACTTAATCCTTCCGCATTAACTGATCAAAGTGACGACTGTCAGTCGTAGTGCTTAATACAGAAGAAATTCGATACAGCTGTGCTATTTAACGAATGAGCGGTTTTGAAATTCCTGTAGAAAGAAGTAATGAAGATCAATGACACAGCTACACGAACGGAAATTTTGAAGTTTTTTCCTCTCTCCCAAGTACGAAATGATTATCCAAACATCTAACGAGCTTTGAAGATATTGTTGGCAATTTCAGTGACTAGCACCTTGTCAACGCAATTTCACCAAATTAAAGATGGTAAAAAAACTAAAGGTCGAGTATAGGCGAGGCAACTATGAAATTCAATTGCCTGTTCGATAGAATACGACAGAGATGCTAAATCAGTTTGCTTCGCTCAAAGCAAGAAAGTGGAAAGTAAATTTGTAATGAAACAACTCTTGGAAAGGTTTGTGTTCACAGCACTTAATTATAGCCCTTTTCCTTTATTTCCAACTGATTGGGGTATCCGTATTCGCTCAGGGAGTTGGAATGAGATTGTATGGTAGTTGTAATCAAAGGATTAAAGTTTAAATTATAAGACGTAAAAAAATTATTGAAGACACATTCTAACTATTCAAAATACTTGTTAAAATATAAGAGGTAAAAAACATTGAAAACGTATTCTAACTATATACAATACTTGTTTATAAAGAGCATTTTTCATTTTGTTATCCGGGGTACATATGTACAAAGCTTTAGAATTTCCTACTCGAGAGCATGCTACGTATAGTTGACCGTGATAGAAGCAGGAGTGTTTGAGGTCGATGACGCATTATTTTAAAGTTTGTCGTTGCGCTGCGTTAACCGTAAAATGGTAGGCTAATTGGATTGGAAATTGCAGTCCTTTAAATTGGAATGGCAGTTCAGTAGAGATCAGTGGTATCCTGGTGGTAAATAGTGAGTGACCACTATAATTGACAGTCATAATTTCGGGTTCGATGATATTATTCGATACCTGTTTGAGGATCATCCTTGTTCCATTATATAGTTTTGGTTGGTTGAGACTTCTGGGTAGTACGATCGGAGATCCAATTTTATGTCAAAAACACGCTAAAGGCATTCCTGGCACTTGTAAAGAACTTAGAAATTCTGTAGCGAAGTTCACACTTTCTTCAACGTTTAGTATCGTGTCGATCGTTTGTATACTCTCTCTGGTCCGGGAATTTTCTCTTGGGTGTTGAAGTTGATATCCCCGACAATATTACAACTTGCCAAAATTGCACCTTCAAATAACCAGTCCGGATTTGTATAGTTGAGCACAGTGGCTGGATAAATTTGGTCGATGAACTCATTTTCAGCGGTGGCTATGTTGCAGAATTCACTGTTGATTTTAATGAGGCCGGTCTTCTGGTCAGTAGGATGTGTGCCCCCCGCCTATTTTTAAATGTTGTTGAGCAACATATGCAGTTGTTTTGTCTTTCGATAGTTCAGCTGTCATATTTTTTGTTAGTCGCAGTATTTGTACTTATGGTCAGAGATGTGATTTTTTTCAAGCATGCATTGATGTCTTACGCAGGTGTTGACTTGCGGTTAACTGCAAATGTTTGTCGGATAAATTTAGCTTGCTTTAGAATTTCACCCTGTTCCGACACTCTTGAGAATTTACATACTGGGGATAGTTATTCGGATGTATTCAACGGTAGTTCACCCTCCTTCCGCAAGTGTGGTTGTGATCCCGGATTTTGCCAGTCCACGTGTGATGAGCTGTTTAGTACGTTTTTCCACCAGCAATAGATTTATCAGAAACGTTTTCCCGGTGCGTCCAAGTAAATAATTCCACCAGTGTTATTGTCGATCCTGTCCATGTTAACGTTGTAAAGGTCCTTTTGATTGTCATTGATATGTCCTCTGCTCATGTGAGGATACGTCCGGAATTGTGTCGAACATGATCATTTTGGTGGTCCAGGTGTTATGGTGTGGGGAGGATAAGTACTGCATGGGCGTACTGACCTTCAAACCTCTGAACGCGTTAGAGTCTCCAGTCAACGGTATTGTGACACTATACCGCTTCTCTGTGTGCGTCTTTTCAGGGGTTAATTCAGCCTTGATATCATCTTTTGGATGACAATGCGCGAACGCATCGAGCGATAGGTGGAAGATCTTCTGAAATGAAAGAATTTACAAAAAAAAAAAAAAAAAAAATTACATAGCACCTATGGCATGTGTTGGGGGAGACGTTTTGCAGCAAGTCTGTCTGTATTCACCAACGACCGACTATCAACTTTGAAGCGCTATAGTGGAGGAGTGGCTACCACAAGAACTGCTTACCAATTTTGTTTCCGACTTGGGAGCACGTTGCAGAGCAGGACTTTGCCGTCTTTGGCGATCACACAGCCTACTAACAACCATTTAGGGTTTTTTAACGTGCAGGGGACAGTCGTGTATAGCGCTGACTTCAGTGTAATCTTTGAAGAAGAGTATCATTTCTGGTCCTCTCATTGCACAATGAAATTACTAACAAAATTGCAGAAATACATTACGACCCTTACAGGACCATTAGTACATCATCGTACGAAAATAACGAGGTCTGTACGTAAATATTCTATTTCAAGAGTAATGACAGTAGGCAGTTTATTATGACTTCCAGTACATCATTATACGGAAAGTAATAACGCCAATGCATAAGCACGCAATTAAACATAATGACAGTAAAGAGAAAAGATTCATAGATCCCTGTATAGTGGCAAACGTAACAATATTGGTTGGCATTAATACCTTGTATTGTATTGTATCGTATGTTAACCGGCTCGCTCCCCACGCCCGGGTTCCCTGGTTCGATTCCCGGCGGGGTCAGGGATTTTCTCTGCCTCGTGATGACTGGGTGTTGTGTGATGTCCTTAGGTTAGTTAGGTTTACGTAGTTCTAAGTTCTAGGGGACTGATGACCATAGATGTTAAGTCCCATAGTGCTCAGAGCCATTTGAACCATTTCTGAATTTGTTAACCGGGGACCTAGAAACAACGGAGAGGCTCCGTCCCCACCGCAGCTGCAGCGGTCCAGAACCCCACGATGATCACCTCAGTCCACTTCACTCCTCCGTCGCCCCACACCGAACCCAGGGTTATTGTGCGGTTCGGCCCCTGGTGCCCCCCCCCCACCCCCTACCCCCCACAGGGCACGTCTCACACCAAACGAGTGTAACCCCTATGTTTGCGTGGTAGAGTAATGGTCGTGTACGCGTACGTGGAGAATTTGTTTGCGCATCAATCGCCGACATAGTTTAACTGAGGCGGAATAAGAGCAACCAGCCCGCATTCGCCGAGGCTGATGGAAAACCGCCTAAAAACCATCCACAGACTGGCCGGCGCGCTGTACCTCAACACAAGTCCGCCGGGCAGATTCGTGCCGGGGACCAGGCGCTCCTTCCCAATCCGGAAAGCCGTGCGTTAGACCGCAGGCTGGCATTAATACCTTAGTACAGCATAAACTGACAATAAAACTGCATACACAAAAAGTGTATAATAGAATCTTTAGGAAACGAACCACTCTCAAAGCTATGGGCAGTCTTATGAAGATTTTTTGCGAACGGTATGTGTTTGAAGTCATAGAAATTTTGTTTACAGGTGATTTGCAGCTGATAGTTTCGTAAAAGCCCATCTCTGTGCTCTAGATGTTCATAGATCTCTAATTCTTCCCAAAGATCCATCCCAAGCCTTTTGACTTCTCTGTGAAGAAGAGCTATGCTCCATGCACTGGCATTATTACATTGCGCACTAGGATGGACTGGAGGTCATATTAATTTGTCTACTGTCATTATTCCTGAAATAGCGTACTTAAGCACGGACATCATTATTTTAGTACCATACTGTACTCATGGTCCTAAAGCTCTTAACGTATGCTACTGTATTTTATTTTGTATTTCTCTTTTTCAGTACTTCATTCTACACTCGTTTATTAGCATGGTGTATTTTTGTGATTCTGTTAGTAATTTCATTGTGATTACGCTTATCAGCTGTCTATACCGCCAAGCGTACACGTTTATCGGCGCATGAGCCTCAGAATTTGTTTTCCTGCTATCCACATTCTTCCCTCTCCTTCTGTCGGCGTGTAGCTCTTAACATGGTCTGGCATTTTATGTGACTGATTTTGCTAATGTGACAGACCCTTGATCATAGGAGCCTTATCTTTTATAAATTTACAGATCGTTGACGACACATTTCATGTGAAGATGTTGGATGGCTTAACTAACTGACCGTTTGCTAACTCAAACCAATTGCGAACAATTGTAGCCCGGTGACATGGAGCCCTGTTATCCAAAAGAATTACACAATTGTTTGGGAAAATTAAGTCCATGAATGACTGCAAATGGTCCCCAAGTCAATGATCTTCCAAGTGGATCAGAGGAACGAGTCCATTCCATGTAAACGTTGCCCACATCATTGTGGAACAACGAGTAGCTCACACAGTGCCTTCTTGGAAAGCTAGAACCATGGCCTCGTGGCGTCTGCTCTACACTGCAACCCTACCATCAGCACTTACCAACGGAAATTGGGACTCATCAGACCAGGCCACGGTTTTCCTGTCGTCTAGGGTCCAACCAAAAAGGTCACGAGTCCAGGAGAGGCGCTACAGGCGACGTCGTGCTGTTGGCACAGACACTCCCGTTGGTCGTCTGCAGCCATAGCACGTGAACGCCAGATTTTGCCGTACTGTCGTAACAGACACGTTTCGCTGTACGTTCCACACGATTTCAGCGGTTATTTCACGCAGTGTTGCTTGTCTTTTAGCACTGTCAACTCTATGCCAATTTACGCTGCTCTCGATCTTTAAGTGAAGGCCGTCGGCAACTACATCGTCCTTGGTGAGAGATAATGCCTGAAATCTGGTTTTCTTGGCATACTCTTAACACTGTTTATATCGAAATATTGAATTCCCTAACGGTTTCCAAAATGGAATGTCACGTGCGCCTAGCTCCAACTACCATTCCGCATTCCAAGTCCATTAATACCCGCTGTACGGCCATAATCACGTCGAAAACATTTTCACATGAATCATCTAACTATTAATGGCAGCTGTACCAGTGCGCTGCCTTTTTACACCTTGTGTAGTAGCCGCCATCTCTTTATGTATAGTTGACTTTTGTCACCTTAGTGTATATTAGAGTAGAAAACTGTCCTGGCTTCACGTAGATAACCGGACAACTTGGCTCGCATAGCGGTAATAGCTTACATAGACAAACCTTCCTCATGATCCAGTCTATCAGTGAAAACCGAACCACAATCCCTGTAATAGTTCTTAAGAGTAGCCTTCACATACAGACAGTAAAATGTAGAGTGGAACTTTGTAATATACAAGCTATAAGTGCAGATATTGTGATCATTTGTATCCTAATATGTACACACTTTAGTGTGTCACTTGTTTTTTCTGTGTGTCTAACAGTCTTCCTGCAAAGGCATGACATAATTTACTACCGATGTTTTTTTGGATGGTCATAACTCAATCACGAAGTGGATTACGACTGTCATTATAGACTAACCGTTTTGCATTTATGTACCCACCTTTCAACCATCTGACCTGCTTCCCAGGGGAAAATAGGCATTAATGACTTGCTTGTGACACATGTATTTGAAAGTACTAACAAACATAAAAATGTACTACTCCTAATAGGTAAAATTATTAGCCTGCAAATGAAGTAAATATGTAATATTATTGAGAATACTGTTCTCAGTCACCTATAAAAATATCTGCAATTTTACCGTTAACACCCTTTTTGTAGACGTTAACAAATTTCTCTGTTTCAGAAACGCATTTGCTGCTATTTCCAGTTGGCATCCTATAACCTCTACTTCTGCCAATCAGTTATTTTGCTGCTCGAGAAGCAAAATTCGTCTACTAATTTTGTAACATGGAGAAGAAAGTCCACCAGAAGCTATCGACGTGCACAGAGGACTAATGACAGATGCAATAAAGTCTTTAAAGTTCCCTTTCATAAATAGCGCATCTCAGAAGTTGGGAGGACGATCGCTTGTTTGCCAGGCGTCTGAACTACTGCTTTCTCCCGGGACGGAACTTCTTTTTCCTCACTTACATTCCGGGAAACTAGTGACAATGGTGGGAAAACTTGGACTCGCGAGAGTGAGAATGACGGAGACTAATGGCTGCGCGCGAGGTAATCGCGATAGCAGGAGGAGTTTCTGCTCTGCGAACCGACTGAGATAAATCCACGCCGAGCGCTGGCCGCCCCTGACGATGAAAAACTGAGGCGGTCAGCGGCGGCGGGCGCTTCTTCCCGGCCCGGCCGCTGCGTGCTGACACGCGAGACTAATGAGAGCTTACGGCTACCTCGGACCCAGTCAGCTAACTGCCGTAATTAAATTTTATTTCGCCGGCGCTCAGGCTGACCGCCAGGGACGCTAAGCGCGTTCCGCGTGACGTGGCAGCGGCGCCGCGCGAGCCGCCCCTCCCGCGGGAGGTATTAAATTCCGAAATTAAGGGTAAGTCCTCACAAAGGGGGCAATGAATAGAGAAATGTTTTGTACGAGACGGACCGGCTCGCCCTTATACTTGGACACACAGCCGGTCTCGACAGTACTTCTACGCTAATGAATGGATGAAATTCTGAAAAGGGGTCAGTCCTTTTGGGGAAAGAAGAAATTAAATCTCTCTTGATGAATCACAGTAAACCCAAAATTAAGCAAGTCACTTACCCAGTACAATTTATAGTACTTTCAGAAAGTAATTCTTCAACTTGGGTTTGTGGTGTCGAGGCAATTCAGAGGTGGGATGCTGGAATTGTTATCAGCAGATTCGAACAATACACAGGTATTACGGAGATGTTTCGGGAACTCAACCTGGAATCCCTGGAGCGAAGGTGACATTCTTTCCGAGGAACACTGCTGAGAAAATTTAGAGAACCGGTATTTCAAGATGACTGCAGAACGATTCTACTGCAGTCAACATACATTTCGACTGAGGACCACTAAGATAAGATACCAGACATTAGGACTTATGCGGAGGCACATAGATAGTAGTCTTTCTCTTTCTCTGACTACAAGTGGAAAAAGAATAGGAAGTGATTAGCAGGAGAGCAGGGTATCTTCTGCCATGCAGCGTACTTGGTCTTAACGAAGTGCGTATGTAGATGTAGACATGGATGTAGATGCAGGTTTTGCAATAAACGAGGAACAAATGCATTTATGTTGATGGTAACCGGTTTCGGTCAGTTTTTGACCATCCTTAGATCCTCACACCATGACAGTAGGTCGTGCCGGTGAATGGAGCAGGTGTTGTAGCTTCTGTAGTTAACGTTCATGGAGCTACAACAACCGCTCCATTCACCACCACGGCGAACCATCATAGTATGTGCGTCTGAGGATGGTCAAAAACTGACCAATACCGGTTACCATCAAAATAAATGTTTTTGCAGTTTAGACTGTTGGTAGCCATTTTTAAAATCAACGAATTAACTTAACTGTCACACGAAAATTTGTCAACCAAATGCTAAACTACGAAGCGTACAACGCGAAAGATCTCTGATGGTAACCTGGTAGCGACGGATAAAAGGCAAATATTAAAAATAATTAGGAAAAGAAGTCGCGTATTTCTTAAGAACGATAATCACAGAAAGTGCTGACCAGACTAAATGAAAATGGATGAAAGTGATATTGTATGAAAGTTGGAATAAAATAAGATGTTGGAAGCGAAAAACTGCTGCTGTTTTCAAGTGCATTAATATTATTTCAAATTTACTCAAATAAAGATATTAACGTATGAAGATCAGGATTTTTGCTTCATGGATCAGAAAGGACACATTGATGGAAGGCGTACATCGTCTATCAGTAAATTTAGAAAAGCAGAATGTTGATAGGGTAGAAGAGAATGAAGAAACTGAACAAGGAATAAGTCCTCCAGAAATGTCGTCAAAATCTTAAAGAGCGGTGGTGGACTTGGCATCTGTTATATTAACAGGAGTCGTTAAGATACTTTAATATTTTGAAAAACCTGTTACTTCGACTACATGCAGAAATATGAAAAATGCTATCCAAAATCTATCAAACGTTAATCTTGCAAACAGATTTCCAAAAATGTTGTAGCCCAACAATGCTGAAGAAGGATGACTAGACTATAATCAATTTTAAACTTAAGAAATATCTGTACCAGGTGTAATACTATCTCCGAGTGGCCCTCCCAATGACCTCTATAGTTTTGGCGGAATGTCTTCTATTCCAATAGCCTTGTTTGGTCTTACATTTTCAATAAGTGTCGAATTCTTATTATATTGTCACATATCATCTACTCCCTCATTCTCTAATAGAGCCTTGAAGTTTGTTACCCTTGTACAGACCCTCTATATACAGGGTGTTACAGAAAGGTACGGCCAAACTTTCAGGAAACATTCCTCACACACAAAGAAAGAAAATATATTATGTGGACATGTGTCCGGAAACGCTTACTTTCCATGTTAGAGCTCATTTTATTACTTCTCTTCAAATCACATTAATCATGGAATGGAAACACACAGCAACAGAACGTACCAGCGTGACTTCAAACACTTTGTTACAGGAAATGTTCAAAATGTCCTCCGTTAGCGAGGATTCATGCATCCACCCTCCGTCGCATGGAATCCCTGATGCGCTGATGCAGCCCTGGACAATGGCGTATTGTATCACAGCCGTCCACAATACGAGCACGAAGAGTCTCTACATTTGGTACCGGGGTTGCGTAGAAAAGAGCTTTCAAATGCCCCCATAAATGAAATTCAAGAGGGTTGAGGTCAGGAGAGCGTGGAGGCCATGGAATTGGTCCGCCTCTACCAATCCATCGGTCACCGAATCTGTTGTTGAGAAGCGTACGAACACTTCGACTGAAATGTGGAGGAGCTCCATCGTGCATGAACCACATGTTGTGTCGTACTTGTAAAGGCACATGTTCTAGCAGCACAGGTAGAGTATCCCGTATGAAATCATGATAACGTGCTCCATTGAGCGTAGGTGGAAGAACATGGGGCCCAATCAAGACATCACCAACAATGCCTGCCCAAACGTTCACAGAAAATCTGTGTTGATGACGTGATTGCACAATTGCGTGCGGATTCTCGTCAGCCCACACATGTTGATTGTAAAAATTTACAATTTGATCACGTTGGAATGAAGCCTCATCCGTAAAGAGAACATTTGCACTGAAATGAAATTCGCAGAAGTGTACCCGTGGAGGCCAATCAGCTGCTGATAGTGCCTGCACACGCTGTAAATGGTACGGAAACAACTGGTTCTCCCGTAGCACTCTCCATATAGTGACGTGGTCAACGTTACCTTGTACAGCAGCAACTTCTCTGACACTGACATTAGGGTTATCGTCAACTGCACGAAGAATTGCCTCGTCCATTGCAGGTGTCCTCGTCGTTCTAGGTCTTCCCCAGTCGCGAGTCATAGGCTGGAATGTTCCATGCTCCCTAAGACGCCGATCAATTGCTTCGATAGTCTTGCTGTCGGGACACCTTCGTTCTGGAAATCTGTCTCGATACAAAAGTACGGCGCACGGCTATTGACCCGTGCTAATCCATACACCAAATGGGCATCTGCCAACTCCGCATTTGTAAACATTGCACTGACTGCAAAACCACGTTCCTGATGAACATTAACCTGGTTGATGCTACGTACTGATGTGCTTGATGCTAGTACTGTAGAGCAATAGGTCGCTTGTCAACACAAGCACCGAAGTCAACATTACCTTCCTTCAATTGGGCCAACTGGCGGTGAATCGAGGAAGTACAGTACATATTGACGAAACTAAAATGAGCTCTAACATTGGAATTAAGCGTTCCCGGGCACATGTCCACACAACATCTTTCCTTTATTTGTGTGTGAGGAATGTTTCCTGAAAGTTTGGCCGTACCTTTTTGTAACACCCTGTATACATAGCAATGCCACGTTGGCTGATGTTGCTAGGATAGAGCACACAATAATTCAGACTGATGTCCTTTAATTACCAACAATGCTGCTGCCTCTTCTCAGGAACGAAATGAGGCTTGAAACGCGTACGTATTCATTACCAGCGATGGCGAGGCATGACAGAATCTCTGACCAGAGAGTTATTTATCGTTGCTAGTCTGCGCTTGACCGCGCGAGTGTTCAGTTGCGAGTTGTCAGTTGCGAGTTGCACTCAGTCGGCAGTAGTTGTAGCGAGTGGACGGTTGTACTGAGCGGGCGTCGCCATGTGTCGGCGGCGTGCTCTCCTTCCATCTCTGGTCACGATTCAGGACGAGTCACATTGTTTTAGAAGGTAATGAAGCAGCATTGCGCTCAGCTAATAACATATGTTAATTGTAATTAATTTGTTCAAGAATTTCCCAATAATAATTTTCTTATAAAGTAACTGTTTTAAACAAAAAGATTCATTTCAAGTCAAGTAATACTTCCTATGCATTCCCTCCAAGAATTAAAATTAAACATGGGCCAGCATTGCACGGAGCTGTGCCGAAAAATAAGAGCAGATATTGATGCAGTTTACTGATGTAAGAATTTTGGTTTTTGTGTTCAGGTTTAATTATTGCACAGGGCCGAAGCTCAGCGCCGCTGCCCTTATAAAATTTGTCAGGATTAATTATTTGTGTTCAGATGTTACACATAGTTTATGCTTCATTATTTAATTAATTTTATTGTGGGTTTAATGAGCAATCTTCATTAGTTAATGTTTGTGGGGAGTTTACATTTGGGTCATTATTATTCTTTAATTTTGCAAGCAGTTCATTTTTATTATGCAGTTTTGTGGGAAGATAACATTTCACTTAACATTGACTTTCATATTCTTGCCTGGAGGTTACAATTTCACTATTATTGACTTTTATTATTTTTGCGGGGTGGTTACACTTGGCGACATCCGGACCAGGATCGTATTTCTTTGAGAATCTTTTGAGAAGTAGTCAGATATCTGCTCTTATTTACTTAAATATAATTAGCATTTGGCGCAACGCTTTTACTAATTTTGTGACTTTCTCTCACAGATCGTCGGCAATTCATTGCTCTTTGTTGTATTTGTGTTTGTTGCATTTTGTATTGTCTTTGTTTCATTATTGAATAATTGTGATTTGTGTAAAAAAATGCCGCGAAAAACTGTTAATAGTGCATCGCGAGGTATAGTGAGTAAAATAACCGAGTTAAACAACTTGACCGATAGTACTTGTGACATGCAGTATAATGATGACAATCCTGCATTTTCGGACAGTCAGTGTGTACCGACCACCAATGCTGATTTTGATACTAGTGATGAACAGACGAATTCAATTGTGTCCTCTGTTAATTTGCCGACAATTGATGACGAGAGGCGTTCTGTTACAATGAGCGCTGCCCAGCTTGACACACCCGGTTTGCAGGATTTACGTGACGAACAGACAAACTTTTCTAATGAAAATGAACAGTGTAATCAGAGTACGACAGATTCATTTGATGCGGGTGTAGCGACTTACAGTGCACATCCGATTAGCAAACCTTTTCAAGAATCACAGAATATCCAAATGGATACACAAAACGTGACAATTGCAGGTACACCATCAAACAGCACAGAGAATAGAAATGCTAAATTTGGCTTGGATCAAATTATGGCAATATTGCTACAACAACTTAATGAAAATGTCAAGCAACAGAATGAAAAACAAAACGAGAATCTCAAACAACAATTTAGTGAAAATTCCAAACAATTTAAAGAAGATTTCAAACAATTTAGTGAACAGAACAAACACCTTAATGAAAAATTAGACAACAATTCCAGACGGCTTAGTGAACAGATTAGAGCCGTTGCCGCGCAGTGTCATGATACTAAGGAACAAATACGTGAGGAAATTGAGACTTGTGCTAGGAAAAGTAGTGAGGAAATTAGATCTGTTGCTCAAGAATTTAGGGATATGCAAACAACTGCAACAGAATCACTTAGAGACGAAATTAGTGCAGTCGGTAAACAATGCTCTGAGAAGGCCACACAATTACACGACGAGTTTAAGTTAATGACAGCAGAACTTTCGCGCACAATGGATGCAAAGATAGACGTGAAATTCGACCAGCAGAATAGTCAAATTGACGAGCGTTTTAATCACCACCTACAAAACAGTGATACGCGTTTCCATAAATTTATACAGGAACAGAATAAAGTAAAACGACAAGTCATGGAAACAATCACAGCACAGAGACAAGAAGACAAACGTAAATTGTTTGCGAAAGCAAAAACATACGTAGACACAATGTTGTTACAGTGTCCGACGAAATTAATACCATCAAGCAGTTGAACACAGAATTACGTGATGAAATTTCTGATCTTAAATCGAAAACAGATACACACACAGCAGATATTCAGATAGTGAACAATTAGAACTAACACAGGATTCCGATGTCATCAAAGCTGACGTTAAGAAATTGAACGAAACCACACGTAAATTACAAAAACAATTTAATGCTTCTGACAGTAAAAACGATGATCAGGTAAAAATACTGACTGAAAAATATGATGATTTGGCCAGTCGTATTGATGTTATTGAAAGGAATAATGACAGCAAATCAGACGATACTGCACCGATTTTGTTTAACCAAACACCTGAATTCCAAAATTTACAGCAGACAATCAATGAGATCGATTCGTCTAATAACACATTACGGAGAAAATTATCAAGTTTACAGCAAGAGGTAACAGAGATAAAAAATATTTCAGTTAATAACACGTCACAGCATACGGCGAATTCCGAACATTTCTCACACTCACACAGCCAGTATAATTTAGGTAATCTACAAAGAGTACATGAGTTAGATTCCGAACAGTCCCAGTCAAATAGATTCTCATACAATCATGAACCTGTTCCGTCATACAGAGACGATAATTTTGATTACAAACATTTTCTGTCAGTGAGAAAATTTAAAGTATTTAAAAACGATAGAACACAGATTCACCCTCTGGATTGGATACAACAATTCAGCTTTGCTTTTCCATCGACTTGGCCCATAACACACAAACTTGAATTTATTTGCAGTTTTCTGGAAGGCGAACCGGCAACTCGTGTGAGACCGATCGCGAGACAATGTTATTCAGTAGAAGAATTTCAGAATGCTTTTCTGTCAGCGTATTGGTCGAAGACGACACAGCGCGGAATTAAGGATCAACTAATTAGTTTACCAAATTATGAGAACTCAAATATTCCTAGTGTCACGCAATTTTTGGAGCATACGGTCCAACAAAACCAGTACTTAAGTGGACCATATAGTGAATCTGCACTCATTCAATTATGTATTTCTAAATTGCCACGATCATTAAGAGTGTCACTTTTAACGGGTCAGCAAAAAGAAAATATCTCGGCATTCAGGGATCTGTTACAGCTTTTGGAAGTGCAGCAATCAGATTATTCCTTCGTAAACAAAAATTTTTCGTATAACATCCAAAGCCAACAAACTTACAGTAATTACGATCAGGCACGTAATTTCAATAGTAAAGCCAACAGACGCTTTAGGAACGACAACCACCATAACATTAATAACAGACACAACTTGAATTATCTATATCGTCAAAATTATCAGCACAGGAACCACATCTCGGTAACAATAGACGTTTTTCCCAACAACAGCAACAAAACCAACCGGTTAGCATACCTAACCAACAATGTAGTCTACAAGGTCAACCAAACCTTAACGTTTCGCCGCGTGCACGTATAGTCTCAGCTCCAACAAATAGTAACGCACGGCAGCAAGGAAATAACTACGTGCAGAAAACACACTATTTCAATTTCTATCGCTATGCGCCGTATTGAAATGACTATCATGACAAACGTAGAAATAATGAGCACAATTTTCAGCGTACATTTAATAACAGTCGATCTTATCAGCAGCAAGAACATCAGCAACAACATATTATCATGAATGAACCAGACAATAGGTATCATCCAGAACGTAAAACGTCAGGAAGAAATAATAGGATAGTACAGATAGTTGAAATGCCACAGCATCCTCCCGAAAATAATAACACGCCAGATAGAATTTGATTAAATACAGTACAGGTTGCATATTCTAGTAACGCAAGCAATAATTTTGACACGCAGAATCTTCTTCACGAAAACGTCATTTGAAACATGCTTTGTTGAATGCACCACTTTTATCGCACCCAGGTCTTACCAGAAATTTTTCCATTGCCACCGACAGTTCTAACACCGCTTTAGGCGTACATATTTTCCAGGAAATTGAAGAAGATGGTTCTACAATAATTAAAAACATCGCATTTGCAAGTCGCATTCTGTCACCTGCTGAGTGAAATTATTCTGTTACTGAACTTGAAACATTATGTGTTGTATGGGCTTTTACAATATTTAGGCATTTTCTTTATGGAAGACACACCACCGTTTACACAGACCACAGAGCAATACAATTTTTACTTTCGGCTAAATTTACACACGACAGATTAAGTAGATGGAAACTTTATTTACAGGAATTTAATTTTACAATTGTTCACATTCCCGGCACACAAAATGTTGTACCAGACGCACTATCTCGTTCTCTCGGCAACAATCAGCAAGACATCGCAACCAACTTCTGCAAAGCAAATTTCAGCGTCATGTACATTCAACAAGTTGTATTTGAAAATTTTATTTCGTCGTCATTACAAGACATAGCACAAGAGCAGAATAAAGACAACGTGTGGAAAGAGATTAAACACCTTTGGCAAGATAGGAATAATATTACCATTAGAAACCTTTATACTGTACGCAATGACATTCTGTTTCGCCGCTCTCATCCTGACAGCAACAATTGGTAATTATGCATTCCTGATGAACTTGTTAACAAATTAATCTGGTATACTCATTTAAGTTATGCACATTACGGAGCTAGAAAATGTTTTCTTATACTGAGACAGAACTGTTATTTTGCCAACATGGAGAAACGTATACGACGAGTTTTAGCGTCATGTAAAAATCTGCCAGAAAGCTAAGTCAGACACGACTTCACATATTCCTCCATTATATCCCATTGTATTTGTTAAATTAAGACACATGGCCGCTGTAGACATTTTTGGTCCGATTCCCAGAACTAATAGAGGTTTTTGCTACATCTTTGTCGCTGTTGAACTCACTTCAAAATTTGTTACCTTCACTCCGTTACGCAAAGCTACTGCTAAAACTGTTTCGAAAGCATTTGTGAAACATTTTTTATTTCATGTAGGGCATGTGATGAAAGTAATTTCCGACAATGGATCACAATTTCGATCTGCTATATGGACATGTATGTTACGAGCTAGAAACATTTCTCCGATCTATATATCCAGGTACCATGCTTCTTCGAACCCTTGTGAACGATTAATGAAAGAAATCGGTAAACCGTGTAGAATATACTGCCACAAAAGAGATATTGATTGGGACACACACATGCACTCATTCCAGGATGTAATTAATTCCATACCAAATGAATCCACAATGCTATCTCCGTCTGTTATACTGAAAAATGCTGAACTACCTAACAATATTAAAGAATTAGTAACATTTCCTGCATCTCGTCGACTACGACACCATGAAATAATTGACATTGCGCTGAACAACATCAAACGTGCCGCAGAGCGCCGGAGAAGACAGCAAAAACAGGTTTGTACACGCCATGACTTTCACATTGGACAGAAAATATTAGTACGTACACACTATTTATCCAACAAAGGAAAAGGTAGGTGCAGTAAATTTGAGCTTCTATACGCAGGTCCATATCGAATTCGCAGCATTCCTCACCCTAATGTTCTACACGTCGAAACTTTGAGAACCAGAAAATCGAAAGGAAACCACCACTGGTCAAACGTCAAACCTTTTATTGAATGAAGATACTTTATGATTTAACATGCTTTAATGCCATTTGCTAATTTTATGATCACTTATGCAATTATATTCACATGACTACTTACTGATGATTATCGTATTTTTTCTTGGCAAGTGCCCGGCAAGGTAAGGTTAGCAGGTCTCTTTTCTTGTCGTTACACATCTGACCGTGCATATTTTCCCAGATGAGTTTACACATTTTATGACCACTTATGCAATTATATTTATGTGACTACTTACTGATGATTATCGTATTTTTTCTTGGCAAGTGCCCGGCAAGGTAAGGTTAGCAGCTCGCTTTTCTTGTCGTTACACATTAGACAGTGCACATTTTCCAGATAAAATTACGTATGTTACGAATAATTATGCAATTCTATCTAGTGATATATTAATTTTATCAAATTTTTTCTCTATTAAAGTCTTCAATTCTCGCCTCTATTAACTACACAACATACAAGCTGAACACAAAGAAGGTCACATTCCTTGTCATCATTTTTTTAATGTTTGTACGATTGTTTTCATATTTTGTTTGTATGCACTATGAAATAGTTAAGATATAGCAAACGCCAGTTGACTTTGACATTTTGCCTTATGATATCTCAACATTGTGAGTACTTTACTGCTACATTGTGATACACTGGGTACATTTTTGCCTCTGAACACTATCTATGTTTTTCACATATTACGTTTTCTGTCATGTTATGCTGTATGCTTAATTATGTTACCATAAACCAGTCATTATTTAATGAGTATATGATGTAAATGCAAGACATTAATCTTTGTTCATCAATTTCAGAAAGAAATGATGTGTGAAAGAAATAAATTAAACAAAATGGGAATTTCACCTTCGGAATGAGCGAAAGAGAATGCAATACTTTGTGATGAAGAGTAAATGGATCAGAATTAACAAGCATTAACAAGAATATACTATACACATCGTAGAATAGCAGTCTTAACTAATTTTTTCTTTCAGAATACGAGGCATTTGATGCAGGCTGTCAGACAGAACTACACATCTTAGTTTTAGTGATGAAATATGATAGAAATAAGGAATAGTTGTATAATGAGTAATGAAGTGATATTTTGCAGATGATAATGAATGCTGATGAATAATGATGAAGAATATGCTACTATGGATAATGAAGTTTTTCTTTACAGGTGATGATAATAATGGAGTTATGATAATATAGATAATGAAGTGATGGATAATGAAGTTTTTCTTTACAGATGAGGATATTGTTGAAGTTATGTATTTATGCTATGTAATTATTTAAGTATTTGTTGCAGTTCGTTTTGAGAGTAGGTATTATATTGCATAGTATGATGACTGAAGGTTTTGGAAGGGACAGCTATGGAACACAATTTTATACACATTTCATTACCTGTTAATTCGAAGTTCACTACTTTTCAGCATAAAATGCGTTTCTTCTTTCAGTTTAATAATCCATTTTTGTATATTTTGCAGGAGAAATTATTTATGAAATTAATGTGCTATAAGCAGTTGTTCATTAAGTCTATGTCATCTATGAAGGTGATTACATATACTCTACTTGTTTCATAATCTTGCTACAGCTGACTCATGACGAAGGACGTTACACATTTTCATTTACAGCAACAACCCAAAAGCAATTTTTTTTCTTTCCCCTGTAATTACCCAACGCAATGTATTGCTAACACAAAAAAAGGAAAGTATTACCAGTCCCAAATAATGCTATCAATTTAAAAGAGTTATGAGTAATACTGAATGATGTTTTACAACGACAGACTTTGAGTAATAGTTACAGTATAATAATAATGCTTTGTAACTGGGAAATGAATGCTACTGATTACTGTATTGAGATGACCAATGATTAATTATGAACATTATTCTGTAATACTATGTTATTGACTACCTCCTGTTTTATGCTTTGTAACTGGGAAATGAATGCTAGTGATTACTGTATTGAGATGACCAATGATTAATTATGAACATTATTCTGTAATACTATGTTATTGACTACCTCCTGTTTTATGCTTTGTAACTGGGAAATGAATGCTAGTGATTACTGTATTGAGATGACCAATGATTAATTATGAACATTATTCTGTAATACTATGTTATTGACTACCTCCTGATTTAAGTAATGACTTCTGATGATTTGTAATTAGGAAATGAGTGCCAATGTTCTCTGTAAAACACCACATGAATATAATTATGTAACGACTTCTGATGATTTATAATGAGGCAATGAGTGCCAATGTTCTCTGTAATACGCCACATGAATATTATTATGTAATATAATTAGGCAATGAGTGCCAATGTTCTCTGTAAAACGCCAATCTATGAACATTATTCTGTAATACTACATTCATGATACAGAAATGTTCAATAACTGGGCAATGAATGCCGCAAACTACTAATGTAATTCTCAGTGAAGACTAGTATGTGACTTAATGTCCTTCACCTTCTGACCTAACTACCTTGAATTACTGCAATATGCGTTTGTCCTGTATATATATTTGGTTTTTGCACTAATTCTACGTTGGTGTACCTTATAAGAACGTGGTGTTGGCACGACATGCTGTCCACCACTGTAAGCGATGGAGATGTTATTATGGTCCCACTGTTTGGTGTACCTAATGTACTGCCAAAATGATAACATGGAATATTACTACGACATTTCAGTGTCTTGGCTACGCTGATAAATACTTCTGGGAAAAGAACTTCAGATTGTTTCACTTGGTGTTGTGCTCCAGTAGAAAGATATGGACTTTCAGTGCAGCTGCGTGCAACCTAAAGTGCTACAACCATGATGCAATCCTTCCCTTTCCTATCCTAATTCTTGTAACATAGTGAAAATCATTTTTTTGCTAATATGATTTGTATCCATGACAATACATTTTTGTGATTTGCTGATATAGTCTGAAATATAGTGCGTGTGCACTTTTGTCATTTTTCTAACATGATTTCTACTCATTGTATGTAAATTTTTTTTTGATTTGCTGATATGTTCACTACTTCAGTGCATGTGCACTTATGTCATTTGTTAATATGTTTTGTACTCACATTTTGTTATTGCCTAATATGTTTTGTACTCGGTGCATGTACACTATATTTACTTCATGTTCTACATCTGTATATTCTCTGTTTGTAAAGTCAATTAGTTAAGAAAAATTTGTTGCTCATGGCAGGTCCAAATGACTAACCATCGCTGCCAACTTTTTGCCCCCCAGTGGAGGGTTATGAAACGCGTACGTATTCATTACCAGCGATGGCGAGGCATGACAGAATCTCTGACCAGAGAGTTATTTATCGTTGCTAGTCTGCACTTGACCGCGCAAGTGTTCAGTTGCGAGTTGTCAGTTGCGAGTTGCACTCAGTCGGCAGTAGTTGTAGCGAGTGGACGGTTGTACTGAGCAGGCGTCGCCATGCGTCGGCGGCGTGCTCTCCTTCCATCTCTGGTCACGATTCAGGACGAGGCATATTGTTTTAGAAGGTAATGAAGCAGCATTGCGCTCAGCTAATAACATATGTTAATTGTAATTAATTTGTTCAAGAATTGTCCCAATAAAAATTTTCTTATAAAGTAACTGTTTTAAACAAAAAGATTCATTTCAAGTCAAGTAATACTTCTTATGCAATCCCTCCAAGAATTGAAATTAAACATGGGCCAGCATTGCACGGAGCTGTGCCGAAAAATAAGAGCAGATATTGATGCAGTTTACTGATGTAAGAATTTTGGTTTTTGCGTTCAGGTTTAATTATTGCACAGGGCCGAAGGTCAGCGCCGCTGCCCTTGTAAAATTTGTCAGGTTTAATTATTTGTGTTCAGATGTTACACATAGTTTATGCTTCATTATTTAATTAATTTTATTGTGGGTTTAATGAGCAATCTTCATTAGTTAATGTTTGTGGGGAGTTTACATTTGGGTCATTATTATTCTTTAATTTTGCAAGCAGTTTACGCTTGGTTCATTTTTATTATGCAGTTTTGTGGGAAGATAACATTTCACTTAACATTTACTTTCATATTCTTTCCTGGAGGTTACAATTTCACTATTATTGACTTTTATTATTTTTGCGGGGAGGCTACAGGCTACAGTAAAGCTTTATGTATTGTAGAAATCCAAGCAATACCATCACGCCAGTGTTCGTGATTTGTGAAACAGAAATAACAATTATAGGCATATTAGCAGCTATTACACAATCCTCCTAAAAAAAAATCAATTTTAAGTCCTTATTGTGTTAGATACAGAAAATTCTTGATCTGTAATAATTAAATTTAAAAAATCATTCATCTTATCAATAACAATAATAACAGCTAGGATTAATTTCAAAATGAACTTATTATACGGTTATCTACAATGGTTGAAAAATATCATGATGGAGTGTCAATCTAAAGGTAATTAAATTCAGTATTACTTGAAACTCAGCTAACTGAAAGCCAATGTTGACTATGGTGAAAAAATAATAAATTAACACCTCAGAACTCGTGTGATTCTTCTATATTTACTATAGTTACTACTACATAATATCATTAAACAAACAAACTTCTTTTATTTTAAGTAAAAAATCTATCAAAATAGTCGCAAAAGAGTAATTGAAAGTGTTATGACTTGGCTTTCTGACTTCACTTCACCTCAACACGACTGCGTGAGTGTAGCGTCAGGAGAACTAGACACAAAAGAGTCCAAGTTTCAGAACAATTTATTCGAATGCTCCTTCACCTAAGAACAGAATACAATGAACGTTCTTGAAACTTGTTCCTCCTAACATCTAAGCCCAACAGTGATACGAAGGAGTTGTCGGAGAGAGTCCCACATTAGCTTCACAGCTACCATGCAGATTTCCGACCAGACGTCCAGAAGATCCTCGGCGATGACATTCCCTGTAAATCTAGCCGCAGATGTGTTGATGACCGCCGCATAGTTTTGGTGGGGCCGGTTAAAATACCACGCAGGCCGATACAGTCGCTCTGAATGATTGGCTGCTGCCGATCGCGATGACGATTTGCTCATTCATTGGCTCACCGGCTTAGACTATGTCATCCAACTACCCCTCGGTTAACGATAGCTATTCGGAGAAGGCGAGGCATCCATCGGAACTCCGGCCACCATGTCGGCGTCGAAGGCATCGGTGTCCATGGGCTCCGGCGCAGGCAGAGATTGACAGGAACTGGCCGACGTCATGGTTGGGCGCCACCAGCCAACCCCCGGACCTGCAGCAGAGAACGGGGAGGAAAGGGGTGAGTCCACATATGGGCGGAGTTAGTTAAGGGAAGAGAACTGTATACACAGCATTGCCACGCAAGATACGCCTGCATTAGGCAACCAGAGTTGTTTCCCAAAAAGAAAGGACGTGTAATGGACGGTGCAGTCAGTGGTGAACTGACGTCTCTCGGAAGTGGACCAAGGTCATGGGGCACTATAAGGGGGAGAAGAATCCACATTAACCACCCATGCAGCAAGATCTCTACCACTGTCGCCTCAAAGCAGACAATGCTCTTTTAACTTCTCTTCGCATTAAACTGAAGTGAAATTATTATGACTGAATAATATCTAGTTACTTGAATGGAAACTTCTGGGTGAGAGACGTCGCTCACCAATATTTTAACACAATTACCTCGCACACTTCCAGGTATAAAATTAACTCCTAATTTAATTCTCAAGTGTTTAAAACAAAATTATTAGAAGTTAAGCTCATAATCATAGTCTGCCTCTCGATGTCGAATAAAATTTCTGTGGCTCTGCAGAATTCCTGCGACCGTCCGCTCTGAATATTCTTAAAACAGTCAGAGGCACAATCGTCCGCCGTGTGGAAGTCGTCTTGGGTGCTATGACGCACTCACTCTGCAGATGGGACTCAGTGCCCAAGTTGTGTATCAACTTCGATAAAGTCCAGCATGTACTCTCTTAAAACAGAGCATAAACGACCGTGGTGCAGGGTATCAAGTTCCCTACGAGTTACAACACGCGAAATAATGTTCCGAGCCACAGAAAAGGGATACGTTAAAATTATCAAAAAGTCTAACACACCTTTTCAACTCATGAAATTTAAATTGTCCATAAATGATCTTCATAGCTGCATTTCAGGAAATACCATCCTCTTATATAAGGAGAAATTTTAGCATATTTAATTCAGTTACGTTCAGTATTCAAAAAGGCAGTTTACAACAATGACAATAATTACAGTTCAGCTGCGATCCTACCTTCACGATTCTCAATCAAAAGTAGCTAGGTCCACTGTATACGTAAGAGGGTTGATTTGGAAGGAGGTATCAAACAGCGAGATCAGAGGTCCCATCGCAATATGGAATAATGGGAAGGAAGTCAACGGTGCCATTTCAAAGAAACCATCCCGGCATTTGCCTGACGCGTTTTAGGGAAATCACGAAAAACCTAAATCAGGATGGCCGGACGCGGGTTTGAACCGTCGTACTTCCGAATGCGAGACCAGTGTGCTAACCACTGCGCCACCTCGCTCGGTGTATATGTAATGTACCATATTATGTCCACAGAGTTTTTATATCACGAGTCAGAGATAATCTGTCTCTCGCAGTGGTAATGGGTCTTTGTGCCATATAAATAATTATCACGAGTACATACAAACATTTGCGTTGAAAGAATATAAGTAATAGGAAGAAGCTGATAAAGCGATCCCATTGAATATCGGATGCTAAAGTGCAGCGTATAGGTGCTGTTATTCATTGCTGATGCAAGAGGAAGCAAGTTTGTGGCTGATTGCATATGCCATGGGGAAGCCTTTCGGCTACAGAAAGCTGCTGCTCTACGCAAATTGTGTGGCGATCGTCTACACTGTGCGTGTGGGTCAGTAGCTGAAGAAGTCGTCCAAATTCATGAGACAATTGTCCCTGAGTAACGGCACAGCAGAATCCCAACGGAGCCTACTCCATGGCTCTGACGGCTTCTGACAAAGAAAAATCTGACCAAGAGGGAGCAGCATGATACCTGTTGAAAAAAGTGCAGACTTGAAGCAACAGATTAATGTCCTCTATTCCCTTCCAGTATATGTGTTGTTGAGTCATGCATTTGGGTGGGCCGGCCGCGGTGGCCGTGCGGTTCTAGGCGCTCCAGTCCGGAGCCACGCTGCTGCTACGGTCGCAGGTTCGAATCCTGCCTCGGGCATGGGTGTGTGTGATGTCCTTAGGTTAGTTAGGTTTAAGTAGTTCTAAGTTCTAGGGGACTGATGACCACAGCAGTTGAGTCCCATAGTGCTCAGAGCCATTTGAACCATTTTTTTTGCATTTGGGTGGGACAACAAGTTCATGATAGTGATGGAATTTAATATAATCCATTATGGAGTCGAGGTAGCAGTTGTCGTTATACTGGTTATCACTGTTAGCATTCAACCGCGATTCTTATACATATATTTTAGCAACGTGTTTCAAGAGACAATGCTCTCATCATCAGGTTGTAAAGTCTATGTCATGAAATTAAACGGACTAAAAAGACAAAATACCATCACAAATAGTTGGGAAGTCCATAGAGTAAAACAGAATTAAAAGTACATTGGACTGTGGGTCCTCGTCCTACATTGAAGTTGTTGACACAAGTCGATGGCCGTCCCATAGCTACCAAGTATGATGTCGCACTGTGCCGACTCGGGAGCTGTTGTGGACTGACGTGCCTAGGTGTTGAGGCGTGGTTACAGCCGTGTGCTTGACGGTAACGCTATGCTATTGGGCGCCTTATTTCCTTATTGCATTGGTCTGCCATCGTTAGCCTCTCGCAACTCCGTCAGTGACATGCTACAAGTTTAAAGTCGCATACCTACCCTAAAATAATTCTAAAAACCCGCTAAAAAATCTCATTTCTTTAAAATTATCTAATGCATTTAGAATATTGCTTTGTTTCTTTTCATGGATAGCTATCTCGAATTCCTCTAGTAAATCAAGTTTCCTCCCTTTCTTTTCTACATGCAATATTTCTACGTTATCTTCTATGCTATTAAGGGGATGGCCTGTTTCATATATATATGGTTCGCAACAGCTGATTTGTCATAATTTCCTAACCTGAACGCATCTTTATGTTCTTTATACCGGATCGCGAATGATCTTCCTGTCTGCCCTACATATTTTGCATCATAAGTTCTGCACTGAATCTTATAAACTCCCGATCTTTCAAACTTATGTCTCTTCTCGCCAATATCGTGCTTAAGGCTATACTTCACTAGGTTATTGGTCTGAAAAGCTATTTTAACAGCGTATGGCTTAAAAATATTTGCTGTCTTTTGTGAGACTGTTCCGTAGTATGGCATCGTGATAATTTTCACTTTCTCTCCATCAGGTTTTTTCTTTTGCCGCTTATTACTTTTCCGTAACAGTTTTTTAACCATATCTATTCTGTAACCGTTATTCATCGCTATTCTCTTAGCGATGAAGATAAAGTTAATTTCAGTCTCCCTATTTTTTTCGCTCATAGGTATATTGACTGCCCTATGCACGAGACTACGGAAAGCAGCTTCTTTATAAGCCTGCGGATGGCATGAATCATTCGGGATCACGGCATCAGTCGTAGTTTGTTTTCTATAAACGGAGAACGCATGTTTGTTGCCCTGCTTTTTTGTATTCAGGTCCAGGAACTGTAAACAATTGGCAGTTTCATACTCCACGGTAAATTCTATTTTATTATGTGGGTCGTTGAACTTTTTTACTATTTCCTCAATGTCCTCGCGGGAACCATCGACAAGTAACAGAGTGTTGTCAACATAACGTTTGTAATAAACAATTTTATCCATAGTGTTATCGTCAGAATTTAGAACTTTATCTTCAAGGTCGTTGATAAAAATGTCCGCCATAGTTCCTGAAATACTGGACCCCATGGCTAACCCATCGTCCTGAATATAAAATTTGTTATTAAACGTAAAATAATTAAAACTTGTAATGAGCTGTAGGAGTTCAATAAATTCAATTGTCTCTTGCGTTGAAATTTTACCGTATTTAAGGAAATTTCTCTTAATGATTTCTGTAGTTTCGTTAACCGGAACACTGGAGTATAAGTTCTTAACATCCAACGAAACCAAACGGGAAGTGTCAGTGACTGGCGTATCTTTAATTTCACCTATCATGGTCATACTACCACGCACCGAATAGTTACTTTTATACACGTAAGTCTTTTTCAGAATTTGGTTCAACAATTTCGTTATTTTATATGTTGGACTATTGTCCGATTGTTAACGGTCGAAATACTACTGCTGGCATGTCCCAGAAACTCGATATTTCTTTGAAAAGAAGACTTGTTCATATTGACGCCCAGTGTGATGAAGGGTATGTAGCTGCATGTCCAAGATACGTAGTTGCCTATCATAGTAGGACACAGTGGCAATATCATCGAAGAATTCTGCTGACCAAGGATTTTCGCAGCTTGAGGTAATGCTGAAACAAGGCCGGGGCTGAGCTAACACCAAAGGGAATTCATTTGTATTTATAGAGTCTGAGACGCATATTGACCATCACAGTTTCCTGGATGGCTTCGTGGAGTGGCAACTGTCGACAGTGAACCGTCAGAGAAGAATTTTCAAAGGCACAGCTTCACCATGAATTTATCTGGTCCTGCAAATAGATGTCAAAAATGGCATAGGTGGTCTTCATCGCCTTAAAGTCACCACAGAGGTGAAGGTGGCCTTTGGGTTTCTCTAAAAACACAAAAGAGGGCAAAGAGTATGTTGCAGTGAACAGGTCAGAATCAATAGCAGACGAACACCGACAACGATATTTCAGGGACACGTGCTGACATCGAAGACTGAAGATGAACAGATAGAGAAAGTATATGAGGACATTGAAAGGACAATACAATACACAAAGGGAGATGAAAATCTTATAGTAATGGGGGACTGGAATGCAGCTGTATCGGAGGAAGTAGAAGAAAAGGTTACAGGAGAATATGGGCTTGGGACAAGTAATGAGAGAGGAGGAACACTAACTGAGTTCTGTAATAAATTTCAGCTAGTAACAGCGAATACTCTCTTCAAGAATCGCAAGAGGAAGAGGTATACTTGGAGAAGGCCTGGTGATTAGATTAGATTACATCATAGTCAGGCAGAGATTTCGAAATCATTCTGGTTTGTAAGACATACCCAGGAGTAGATATAGACTCAGACCACAATGTAGAAGAGATGAAGAGTAGGCTGAGGCTTAAGAGATCAGTCGGGAAAAATCAATATACAAAGAAGTGGGATACAGAATTATTGAGGAATGACGAGATATGCTTGAAGTTCTCTAAGGCTGTAGATACAGCAATACCTCGGTATTGGTATGGCACCAGCAGGCCAATATCGAGAATATTTGAGAAGTCCATCTGGAGCCTACAGATGGCATATTGAGTTTCCCAGACTGATAACAAAAATAAAATTGATTCTCAATTCCCACCGCTGTGTGTCGAAGTTATTTGTTAAGTATTTGAGCACCCGCTGTCCCAGGTCCACAATGTATCAACAGAGAATCAATGAATATCTCCACTAGTGCTGCCTGATCGTTGCGGGGCAGAACACTACACAATGCCTCATCCAAACCCACAGAAGTAGACATATCAACCCAGCGTGGGAGACCATGGGCCCAGAGGTACCACAGCACTTAATGATACTACGTGTCTTGAACAGAAACGTCAGCGTAAGAAGGGGCACAGTTTTTATTGTCACGTTAGAAGTGACGTTTGCGGGTCGGGTCTCACTGAGAAGCTATCCATTCTTCGTAAGGACTGTCTAGGCTTAATGAAAGTGCGATAAAATATATGGCGGAGTGTGGAAACCAGAATCAGACGTTGGGAGTACGCCTACAACCTGTCCTTAACGTTCGAGTAACTGAAGTCACCTAGTAGCCTGTTGCACTACTTCATACACAGAAACGCTGGCGTTGGCCTAAAGGAAAGACTCCCCTCCCCCTCTCAAGGAGATACGGCCACGTAAGCAGCCATGTGGGGGAGAGGGTTTGCTTGTGCTGATGAATCAGAGGGCTACACCGACGGCAGCATAGCTGCTAGCAAGGTCTCCCTCGCTGGGCAGGCTTCTTGAGTAGTGTCTCACAACGTCCCATCTTTCCCTTATCTCATCGTGAATTTTCCTTTCTAGAGTTGGCACCATGCCACTAAGTGGCTCCCATCTTTGGAATATGTGGGTGGCAAGAACATGGGCACTTAGTTAAGTCTCACATTATTCCACTTAACTCTATAGGCTTTCTGCAATATGCTTTCCTGTCAAACTCTGTTGGCTATCCCGATTTTTCGACCCCAACGGTAGGTATTATTTTACGAGGCCCGGTATATATTTCATTCTCTTCATTATACCGTAAATGGGCAGAGGAGGTTCGATAGTCCAGTCAAGGCAACTTCTCAAGGGGAGGAAGCCTCGATTATAAATCCCACAACTCTGGAGGCTTCTGGACATATGAGTTGGCAGCCCTACCATATGTGCTTGTATAGCACCTGTAATTTTATCAAGCAACGTTTTCTTACTAAAGAGCTTCATAAAAATAAACTGGATGGACAGTAGCTGAGGTGGCTGGGCAAGAAAACGGATAAAGTCTTGATATATGGAATAAACTAATCATGGGAACTTGAAGTATTCGAGGTTTAGCTAACAAGGAAACAAAACTTATTTAAGAATTTAAAGACAATCTTAACTACTGGTTCTAACAGAAACAAAGAAAAGGAACTTAAAGGATCTACGTAAATAGCAGGCTACCACTTAATGTATAGTGCAGTTCGTAAACAACGAAGAGCAGCTTATGGAGCAGCTAGACGCCACTCCTAGTAGATGTAAACCGTTCGCTGTTAACCGTTCATTGTTCCTGGGTGAGGTCAAACCGATGGAACGCTGGAGGCGTGCGCCAGACGTCGACGTAACGCTGGTCCCGAGTCCCCAAGGGGAGCTAGAGGCGTTCCTGAACCGCACCCATATTTTTTAGAGAAGTTCTGAGAGCCACGACGACATTGAGAGATGCAGTGGTTCCGAAATCTGCAATAGGGCGTGCCCTGTCAGGAGGGGAACAGTCTAAGGCCACAGGCATCTGCTCACGTGCAAGAGATCGATCAGCAAGTGACGAAATTCACAGCATGAAACAATGAGACAAAGACCAGACGAACGCTCAGTGCCGTAACTCGGACAGTAGCGTAGTTTTAGAATCAGTACCGACTACGCCATTGCTGTGACGTGACGCACCTCGATACGACTGTCCTATTTTAATGTAATTGCAGGACACATATTTCTGGCATTATTAGGAAATATAGAACGATCAATAGCAATACTTTTAATTCCATTATTGATAACTAGATACCTATTACCATTATTCGTGCAGAGAGCAGCAGCACCAGTTCAAACTTACATGATGTCCATTTTAAGAACTGTGTATTGTAGAAAACTTTATTGAAATAATTTAGTCTCTTTTGTCCTAGGCATGATGCAGTTACATCTGAACTGGACAAAATGTTATACATACCAGATTATGGGTTTTACCAGGATCGTATCCAGAATCTGAACCAGTTGAGTGAAGGGTGCTATGAGGGCAAGGAAACGTAATTTACTACAAAGTAAAAGTCGGAACTACTGAAATACTGTGTTTGTCACTCATGAAACACACTAAAGACACCACTTTAAACAGATACCTACTACCTACTCAGACAAGACATGGAAATGACAATTAAAGTCTGTTGGTGGACGCTCAAATATGTGTAAACAGTTTCAGGGGTTCACATTTTTCGTTATTTCTGACACTATCTGGTAATACTAGAAAAGAACATCTTGAATTTAAGTTACCACACAAATTAAAGACTTTAAAACCCAGAATCACATGACATTTACAGTGCAGAGAAAATGGCAGCGAATGGTGAAGATTTTTTTGAGATTTCAAGAGAACTGACTCTTGCATATCTGCTGTCAGTCATTAGCTGTTACATGTCTGGCTTTCTTTAGATTACCGTAATGGTGAAGATTTTTTTGAGATTTAAAGAGAATTGACTCTTGTATATCTGCCGCTGGTCAGTAGCTGTTACATGTCTGGCTTTCTTTAGATTACCGTAATGATATGTCTAGAGGAGCGATTGTTTTGCGCCCGTGGTATAGAAGTAGCTTCTTTGACTAGTGATTAAAAAAACCCTCGTTCGAATGTCACCATTGCTTAAATTTTCAGTAAAAACCTTCGGTAATGGCGGCCAAAGACTTCTGCCGTAAGGAGTCAACCTCGTTCGGCCAGTGGGCTACCGGCCTTGTCAGTGAGAGCGGAGAAGAGGACAGAGTTTCAGGGCACTGTCATGATCTTGGGGTGTGAAACTGAGCCTGCACGCAGAAAAACAAGCATTGATCACCGGGATTGGGATGCATAAGGCAATGGAAAACATTAAAGACACATAATTTGTATCCACACGAAATGTAGCCCGTAACTGAAAAAGTGTTATGAAGATCTCTCCATTGTCAAAACATTCCCGACCAGTCCTCCATTCGGATTTCCTGGAAGGGCCTGCCAAGGGAGGGATGACCATGAGAAAAAGACTGAATAACCAACGAAAGGGTAAAGTTTTACGAATCAAGGCGTGGAATATCATAAGTATAAACATGGTAGGAAAGCAAGAAAAAATTAAAAGGGAAATGTTGAGCCTCAATTTAGATGTAGTGAGCGTCAAAGAAGCGAAATGGAAAGAAGACGAAGATTTCTGGTGAGACGAATGAAGACTAATGCAAACAGTAGCAGGAAATGGTGTAACGGGAGTAGGATTCGTTATGAATATGAAGGCAGGGCAGAGAGTGAACTACTGTGAACAGTTCAGTGATAGGGTGGTTCTCGTAAGAATCAACAGCAAATATATGCCAACAAAATTAACTCGACTATACATACCGACGTCGCAAGCAGAAGATGGAGGTGTAGAGAAAGTTTATCAGGACACTGAACGGGGAATTCGGTACGTAAAGAGAGATGAAAATATAATAGTCATTGGGGATTGGAATGAGGATGTGGGGGAGAGTGTAGAAGAAAGGGTCATAGGGGACTATGGACTTAGTTGTAGGAACAGGGGTATAGTAACAGTGTGTTGTGCAATAAATACAAGTTAGTAACAGCGAATATTCTGTTCAAGAAACACAAGAAAAGGTGGAATAATTGGAAAGGGCCGGGAGATACGGAAGATTTCAATTAGATTACATCATCGTAAGGCAGATGCTGAGAGATCAGATGTTGGAAAGGTTGAAGTCCTTTGAAGCTGCAGATGCTGCGATAATGAGTAGCTTAGTAGGCATTTCAGCTGAAGAGGAATGTACATCTCTACAAAGGGCAATCATAGGATACTGAAAGAAAAACTTTAGCTGTTAATAGGAAACAGGAAAAAAGTGCAGGGAAATTCAGGAAAAAACTGAAAAATAGTGGGAAGTTAAGGCTAAATGGCTGTACAAAAAATGTGAAGAAATTAAGAAAGAAATGATTGTCGGATGGACTTAGAATATAGAAAAGTTAAAACAACCTTCCGTGAAATTAAAAGCAAGAGGTATGACACTAAGAGTGCAATGGGAATTCCACTGTCAAATATTGAGGAGAGAGCAGGTAAGTGCCGGCCGGGGTGGTCGAGCGGTTCTAGGCGCTACAGTCTGGAACCGCGCGACCGCTACGGTCGCAGGTTCGAATCCTGCCTCGGGCATGGATGTGTGTGATGTCCTTAGGTTAGTTAGGTTTAAGTAGTTCTAAGTTCTAGGGGACTGATGACCTTAGAACTTAAGTCCCATAGTGCTCAGAGCCATTTGAACCATTGTTGAACAGGTAAGTGGAAAGAGCACACTGACAGCCTCTATCAGGGTGACGTCTTGTCTGATGACGTGACAGAAGAAGGAACTTGAATTTACAGTTAAGAGATAGCGGACGTTGTATTAGAATTTAAGATGTGTGTGTGAAATCTTATAGGACTCAACTGTTAAGGTCATCAGTCCCTAAACTTACACACTACTTAACCTGAATTATCCTAGGGACAAACACACACACCCATGCCCGAGGGAGGACTCGAACCTCCGCCGGGACCAGCCGCACAGTCCTTGACTGCAGCGCCCTAAACCGCTCGGCTAATCCCGCGCGGCAGAATTTAAAAGAGCTTTGGACTAGCTAACATGAAACAAGGCACAATGGATAGATAAAATTCCATTGGAATTTGTAAAATCACTGGGGAAAGTGACAACAATATAATTAGTCGCGTTGGTGTACAGAGTGCACGAGACTCGTGAAATACTATTTTTCCGAAAAACATCACCCACACAGTTGCGAAGATAGCAAGAACCCACAAGTGTGAGAATTAGATGTTCAAAATTCTGAGAAATGTAGGTGTAAGATATAGAGAAAGGCAGGTAATATACAGGAAGATATAGGGAAAGGCGGGGAATATACAGTAAGTTCAAAAACCAAGAGGAAAGGATTACAGTGACAAATCAAGAACGAAGTGCTCGGCGTTAAAAGACCGTAAGGCAGAGATGCAATCTTTCTCCCCTACTGTGAGATCTATATATCAATAAACGATGATGGAAATAAAGGAAGATTCAAGAGTGGGATTAAAATTGATAGTGAATGGACATCAATAATAAGATTCGCTGATGACATTTCTGTGCTCAGAGAAGGTGAAGAAGAATTACAGAATGTGTTGAATAGAACGAACAGTCGCAAATGATTAGAGAATACTGACAGAGTAAAGCGGGGAATGGCAAAAGTAATGAGAAGTAGTAGAAATGAGAACAGCGAGAAACTTGGGGATCATGAAGCAGACGGAGTTAAGGGATTCTGCTACGTAGGAAGCAAAATGATGGTCGGTGCTAGGAGGACATGAAAATCAGTCTAGCACTGACAAAGATGGCATTCCTGGGTAAGATAAGTCTACTACTATTAAACAAAGACCATAATTTGAGGAAGAAATATCTGAATATGTACGTTTGGATGACAGCGTTGTATGGTGGTGAAACAAGGACTGTGGAAAACCGGAACAGGATGACTGGGCATCAGGGAATAGCCTTCATGGTACTAGAGTGAGCTGCAGAGGTTAAAAACTGTAGAGGAAGGCAGAGATTGGAATACATCCATCAAATAATTGTGGACGCTGGTTGCAATTGCTACTGCAAGATGAAAAGGTTGATATAGGCCACATTAAACCATTCATAAGACTTATAACCAAAAAATGTAGAGAATAAATTAATGTTTTACTCCTTTTAGGGACCCTTTCCCCCTTCCCCCATCGCCCCCCCCCCTCCATCCTGCAAAGATGATTCAGCTGCTAAATATTTCAAAGAAATGTGAGAAAGGTACTCCACTCTCAAAATTATAGTTGATGGTGACTTCAGTCTATTCTCGATATGTTGGAGAAAACATTCAAAGCCTGTGGTAAGTTTACCACATGGTCAGTAACAGTAGTTAATATTTTCTCCGATAGCGATTTTGTGCAATTAGTTCAAGAGGCCACTCTAAGAGTAAATGGTTGAGAAATTATACTTGATCTCTTAGCAAACAAATAATTCTGAGCAAATACAGGGTGACAGTTATTGAAAGATATGAAAAAGACGTAAATTAATTATAAAATACGGCGTGCACTTTATTCGACGCATAAACGTCACTATAGATATTCGGATTTAGGTTCGATATGCCTGCCTTTACTGGCGATGACGTGGCGCAGACGAATAGCGGAATTCTGCATGACGCGCTGAAGTGTCGGAATATCGATGCTTGCGATGACCTCCTGAATGGCTGTTCTCAGTTCAGAAATTGTTTTGGGGTTATTGCTCTACACCTTGTCTTTAATACTGTCCCACTGAAAGGAGTCGCATGTGTTCAGATCCGGAGAATATGGCGGCCAATCGAGGCCCATGCGCAAACCATTCAGATTCATATAGTTCAGTAGCTCTCACCCTGTAGGTACCAACTCGACGGGTACAGAGGTTACTGACCACTAGGTCGTTGTAGTGTGACTGACCACCGCAACATCGAAATCCACGCAAAATAAACCCAGAATATACCTACTTAAGAAAGCAGATAAAAATTCGCTTCACGTCTTCAGAAGCGACAGTCTCCACTCCTTCTCAACTAACTAAGTGTATACCAATTATGACCTAAATTCAAAGAAATAGTGTCGTCGGCAACTGAGAAATATATTCCGAATGAAGTAATTAGAGATGGCACCGATCTTACACGGTACACTAAAACAGTTTACAACAATATCGCAGCAACAAACGAAATAGGGTGTCAGATTTAAAAGAACACGAAATCTCCCAGAATGGCGATTTCACTGAAATTCACGATGCTTTCATTGTTCCTACAACGAAACTCTGCCACGTAATCTGACGGAAAAGCCAAAAAGATTCTCGTCGTGCGTGAAGTACGCCGGCGGCAGTACACAAGCAGTACCTTCACGGCGAGACGCCGATGGCAGCGCCACTTAAGCAGAGTTATTTAACACGGTATTCCAGAAGTATAATCAATAACAGCTGCCAGCACGAGAAGCTTAGAAGTAGTGGTCCTCGGGTGTAGCGAATCATCTTAAATCACTTAATAAAGAAAAGTATTCCAATTCAGATTTCATATCAATTAGATATATTTTACATTATGCCGAAAGATCCGTACTAGATGAATGGAAAGTTGCACAAATCACTCGAATAATTAAGAAATGAAATAGGAGTAATACGGCGAATCACTGAACCAGATTTCAAGTACGATTTTGGAACGTATACTGTTCCAACATTATGAATTATCTCGAAGAAAACGGTCTGTTTATACATAGCCAGCGTGGATATCATTCTTACGAAACACAACTACCTCTTTATTCGCATGGAGTAATAAGTGCTATCTACAGGGGATCTGAAATTAATTCCACATTTCTAGATTTCCAGTAAGCTTTAGCTACCGTTCCTCGCAAGAGAATTCGAACCAATGACTGTGCCTATGGCGTATCGTCTCAGTTGTAAGACTGGATTGGTGATTTCCTGCCAGAAAAGTCACATTACGTAGTAATCACAGGAAAATATTCGAGTAAAACAGAAGTGATATTTGGGATTTTCCAAAGAAATGTTTTAGAGCTTCTGACCTATATAAACGATTTGGAGTGTTGGCAGGTGATTCTGTCGTTTATCGTCATCAGAAGATCAACACCAATTCAAAAAGATTTGAACAAAGTATCTGTACGGCGCGAAAAGTGCTAATTGTCACTGAATAAGGAAATATGTGTTGTCATCCTCAATAGTAGGAAAAGAAATCCGTTAAATATCGGTTACACAATAAATCACACAAATCTGGAGGCTTCCAGTTCAATTAAATACCTAGGAATTACAGTTATGAACAACTTAAATCTGAACGATCACATAGTTAATGTTGCGGGAAAGGCAAACCGAAGACTGCAATTTATTGGCAGATCTTAGTAGACGCAACAGCTCTTCTAAAGCAAGTGCCATCGTATGCTAGAGATTTGCTGTGCAATATGGGATGCTTACCAGATAGTATTGACGCAGAACATCGAAGGAGTTGAATTAAGGCTAGAAAACAGACAAAATTTTTAAGATTCCTCCTTGCGTTCACATACCACTCCCCTTAAGGAGCAAAGGCGCTTCGAAAGGCAGGTTTTGAGCCTTCGATTACTTTAAAAGTTGAGTTAAGCTACTACGATGACGTGATGATACACGTGTTATATTATCAATTTGTATTTCACATTGTATACTTAGTGCGTGGTCATGCAGAGGAGTGCAGTACGTCACTCCGAGGTTATTAAAGATTACATTCTCAAAGAAATATCTTCAGTTGTTCGAAACTGCAGCTGGATTGTAATTCAACTAATAAATAACTGATGTCTCGTTGAGTACACTAATTCTCAGCCAAAAAACAGATATATAATACCTAAAGACAGCACAATGTTCCTGAACAATTTCCGTTCGTTCCAAAACAAACAGTTCATTAGCATAAAGTTTTTGAATTTTGGGTAATCGTGAAAACAATCGTAGTAAAAAATTGTTATCCCTCATGAAAAAAATAAATTACATCACGCAAAATGTAATTCGAAACTGATTTATTTTTCTGCACTACATGCATTCCCGGGATAGGTGAGCGATCTGAGGCTCCTTATCACGGTCCGCGCGGCTCGCCCCGGCGGTGGTCCGAGTCCTCCCTCGGGCATGGTGTGTGTGTGTTTGTCCTTAGGATAATTTGGGTTAAGTAGTGTGTAAGCTTAGGGACTGATGACCTTAGCAGTTTCCAGTTTACATGCATTCCCGGCCAACGATATTAGTGAGTTTGCGTTTTATGATGTACTGAGTGTACTTAGAAGAAGGTTGATTAATTATTAATAATAAGATGAATTTATAACATTTTATGTGGCATCATAATGACTAACACAACAATGAAACTAGGTTAAGTTATAAACTGTTAGTTGTTTGTTGCGAATGCAGTTCCACTTTTATAATAAATCGGAAGCGTTACAGTGGCGTTGGGAGAGCAGTTCAGTGAGAATATGTAAGGCCTAGTTTTAACAACATAGTGATAATATTTTGTGTAGTTTGTCCAACGGAGCACAACTGCGGTCGGTTAACGAGAATATTTGTTGACTGTTTGGTGAGACTCTGAGCAAACTTTGGGAAATTCAGTGACCATGCTCGTTTCCGACTTTGAATGCGGAGAGCTGCTTTCCCTTTCGGACTGTGATTCCAGTGACAGAAGGACGGTTAGGCTTTAAAGCCCCGTCGATGATGATATTAGATATAGAACACAAACTCGGAAGAACAGGGAAGGTGTTCTTTTAAACAGAATCTTTCCACCATTATCCTTAAATTATTTAGGGAAATCACGGGAAATCACATGTAAATGGGCGGACGGACGTTTGAACTCCTGTTCTCCAGTATAACAAGTCCAGTGACTTACAATTGCGCCATCTCACTGAGTGCTTCTAAGCTAAGTGAAATAATTTCATACTGTAGCTGTGCCGAGGTATGTGGTCTCTACAGAACAATTTTGTGGCTTATTCAGTTAAGCTGACACATTTTATGGAGGTGAAACGTTGTCATACTATGTTTTGTACTACTGTGTTACGAAGTTTTACGGAAACTTTAGTTCGTACTTGTCTGGTTTTAACTGCAACAGTTGAGAGGCACCCACATGCCTTGCTCATACTGTGGCATCAAGCAGTCAGGCCTGCAAGATGAGTGGTCTGCCAAGCGAGTGGATTCATTCTTATTTATCGTGTAACATGAACTCACGTACTCAAAAATAAGTTACAAATTATCCTCCTGTATGAATAATACGCAACGGAAACGCACATCTATCAGTAATTTACAGAACTCTGACTGTTCACTACGCACTGGCAATACCACATTTTCTTTTTGTCTTTTATTTAACGGCTTTTATCAACATGTGGCCACCGGACTGAATATGAATGGCGCACACATTATAAATTCGGGACATCATGACAACATACAATTCTAAGGAAAAGTCCACCAATCTTTTTCTTTTCACTATCTTATTTATTCCGATAAATTCTATAACCTAAACACACAAATTCTATAACCTACAACAATAACACATGAGAACTTCCGCCCAGTGGGCATGGCTTTACATTGGTGATTCTCGACCGTATGGTCTCGTAATTATTTAACGCTACAGTGCACTTTCTGGATAGGATGGTGGATCTTTTGCTATATCTCACACTTCGACTCTCACAACCATTATCACGAAACTTTCCTCCAGACCGAGCTGTACAAAAGGAACATGCATACCCACTACCTCTGAAACTACCTTGCTACTCTCCCATGCAAACCACACATACTTAAATTACATGACATACACCACACTGCAACATGGAATACAACATATGGAATAGTCACAACATTATAATCACATCACTTTCAGCTTTCCCACTTCAATTAGTATTCATCCCAGTTTCACACGACACTGCCCCACTTCGTAACTTTTCTTTCCTACTACGAACTCTGGACGATATATGCACGTCTTCCTGTGCAATGCAAGCCAAGTGGCGTTGCTGGATAGACAGCTGACTCACCTTGCTTCTCTCTCAGAGTATTATAGTTTGAATCAAGCGTCACACGGAAACACAACACGCAAAGTAATATTAAGAACGTATTCATCACACACACGAGTCCTCAACTGATACCATGGACGAGTACTTCTTTTATCCTTTGTCTCATACACAGATTGAGACTCACACAGTACTCACCACGTGGAAGTACTCGCCTCTAATTTCAAGTCCTGCACACGCTATTTCTTAAATATTTCAAAACTTATAGTACACACGCTAGTAATTCAGCTTAACTTAAGCACACGGAAGTATTTCAACTTATTGCTACACGTGGTTTCATTGTGACCGTTGGTCACTTCCGAAGATTACTACGATCCCATTAATATTACCTGCCTGACATTTAATTCTCCCCACAAAAGTTCCTGAAATAGAGAAATTATTATTTCAAACTACTCTTAAATATTCCACATGCATACTATGTCTCCACTCTTTTGTCTTTACGGAGCACAACTAAGACAGGTCTTAACAGCACAAGATCCAGCGGCAGAGTGCTGAAACATGGCCGTTCTTCACGTCATCTCGCACCTCTGTCGAGGTGGGGGAAGACCATGCTACCGTATTGGTCAGCCACATTTCAGGCGCTCAAAGCTCAGGTAAATTTCATCTCTTTGGTCCCACCAAAGGTGGCCGAAGGATCGTCTCAAAGATTATCATATATTCACATTCACTATCTGCGGTTAGCAGACGACCATACATTCATTCATTTCACAGATCTCACCAAACTGGATGTAGGGATTTATTTTGTGGGAGTGCACATGTGATCAATTAAATAAATAAATTGTCATTCTTTCCCTCACTGGTATCCGGCCTCACTGTATTAATTGAAATTGAGTTATTATTAGAAAAAAATGTGTTGTTCTGACAAAAATAATCAAGTATGATGTACCTATTTTCAATGTCGGGCGGTACTGTACCCTTTCACAGTATTTAAAATTATTGAAGGCTTTTGAAGGTCCCTTCATTTCGATTATTGCTAAAATATTTGGGACCTGTAGCTAGTGCAACTCTCTCTCCAAAGTCAATCGTTTGACTATTCATGCCGCGCTTGTTTATATACATTTAGAATCCTCTGATTGTTCTGTTTGTAATGTGTCTCACATGCAAAAGCAATATTCTAGAATGAGTCGCACAGATGTTTTGTAAGCAATCTTCGCGAACTGATTTCATTTTCCCAGTATCCTACCAGTGAAAATACGCCTCAAATCTGCATTCTAAATCTATATCTGCATACCTACCTCGTAAGCCACGGCAAAGAACGTGGCGCAGTGCACCTTTTAGCACCACTAGTCATTTCCTTTCCTATGCCCCTTGCGAACAGAGTGAGGAGAAAACGACTGTCTGTATGCATCTGTGCAAGCCCTAATTTCTCTTATCTACTTGGGTCTAACGCGAAATATACGTTGGCGGCCGTAGAATATTTCTACAGTCAGCTTCTAATGATGGTTTTCTAAATTTTCTCAGTAGTGTTGTTGGAAGGGAATGTCGATTTTCCACCATGGATTCCGTCCGCTCCCGGTAGCTGAGTGGTCAGCGCGACAGAATGTCAATCCTAAAGGCCTGGGTTCAATTCCCGGCTGGGTCGGAGATTTTCTCTGCTCATGGACTGGGTGTTGTGTTATCCTAATCATCATCAGTTCATCCCCACGCGCAAGTCGACGAAGTGGCGTCAGATCGAAAGACTTGCACCCGACGAACCGTCTACCTGAAGGGAGGCCCCCAAGTCACACGACATTTGTTTACCACGGTTACCGATTTGAGTTTCCGAATCATCTTCGTGCCACTTGAATGTTGTTAGAACCTACCGGTAACAACTATAGCAGCCCGCCTTTGAGTTGCTTCGATCGTTTCCTTTAATCCGATCTGGTGCAGATCCGAAAACACTTGACCAATACTCAAGTACTAGTGTCCTATATACGGTCTCCTTTACAGATGGATCGCACTTCCCTAAAACTCTCCCAATAAATCGACGTCGACCATTCACCTTCCCTACTACAACAGTTACATGATCGCGTCATCTCATATTGATTTGCAGAGTTACGCCCAAATATTTGAACGACACGACTGTGTCAAGCAGCACACCCCCTATGGCTGTATTCTAACATTATGGGTTTGTTTTCTCTATTCATCTGCATTATTGTACACTTTTCTGTATTTAGGGATAGCTGCTATTCATCACACCAAGAAGAAATTTTGTTTAATCTTGCATCATCCTAGTGTCACTTAACATTTATACCTTTCCGTATACCGCATCATCATCAGCAAACAGCCGCAGATTGCTGCTCACCCTGTCCGCCAAATCGTTTATGTATATGGAAAACAACAGCAGTCCATCACATTTCCTTTTGGTCCTCTTGATTATACCGTTGCTCTAAAGAAGAGTTGCGGTCGAGGGCAACTTACTGGGGTCTGCCACTTAAGAAGTCTTCGAGCCATTTAAGAGGGGCAGCATCCTTTTCAGTAGTTGCAGGAGCAACAGTCTGGATGATGGACTGATCTGGAATTGTAACACTAACCAAAACGGCCTTGCTTTGCTGGTACTGCGAACGGCTGAAAGCAAGGGGAAACTACGGCCGTAATTTTTCCCGAGGGCATGCAGCTTTACTGTAGGGACGATAAATAGTTTAGACAAGAAGAGAATAGAAGCTTTCGAAATGTGGTGCTACAGAAGGTTGCTGAAGGATAGATGGGTAGATCACATAACTAATGAGGAGGTATTGAACAGAACTGGGGAGAAGAGAAATTTGTGGCACAAATTGACTAGAAGAAGGGATCGGTTGGTAGGGCATAATGTGAGGCATCAAGGGATCACCAATTTAGTATTGGAGGGCAGCGTAGAATGTAAATATCGTAGAGGGAGACCAAGGGATGAGTACACTAAACAGATTCAGAAGGATGTAGGTTGATGTAGGTACTGGGAGATGCAGAAGCTTGCACAGGATAGAGTAGCATGGAGAGCTGCATCGAACCAATCTCTGGGCTGAAGACCACAACAACAACGTATCTAGGAACCTCATCCCTACGCCCGTACCTTCATTAGCATTCTGCAGCGCAGGAAGATGTCAAATTCTTTACGAAAACCAAGAAATATGGTATTTTCCTGTTTCTTTTAACCCACAGTTGGCAGGGTACCATGTGAGAAAAGGCCAAGCTCAGTATAGGTCGAGCTGTGGTTTCTAAAATCACGCTCATTCGTGGACAGAAATTATTCTGTCTCAAGGAAATTGGCTTGGTGCTTAGGTTCGTAGAGTTTTTCCCTTAATTCAATAAACACAACAGATACACATAATGGAGATTTTAGTCATCAGTAATATATTCTCCTTAACTATTTACAACAGTCTGCGAACGCTGGGTAACTTTTCGATTTTGCGACTATAGAAATCACGTGGTTTTAAGGGGAACTCTTGGAACCATGTTCGGAACGCTTTTTCATCCGCAAAGATAGTTCCTTGAGATTTGTTCCATAGAGAGTGGAAAATATGTATATTTAAGGGCCCAAGATCAAGTGAATAAGATAGAGTGAGGAAAGACTTCCCAATCCATCTCCAGTATAGCGCTTTTTCTCACTCCAACAGAATGTAGGCGGGGGCTATAGTGAGGTAGCATCATTTCACGCCGTCTACCTGGTTGTTGTTCTTCGACTGTGTCTCAGTTATTAGCAATAAATGTCAGCAGTAATGGTTACACCTCGGGGAAGCAATTCGTAGTTCACCACACCGTTGCTGTTCCAGCACACATTATCTTCTGTGGATGTGGGTAGACGTTTGTTTGCTCAGTTTGTGCTTTGTTTGAGCTCAACCATTCCTTTCTCTTCCTTACTTTAACGCAAAGGCGCCGTTTCTCGTCACCAGTAACGATACAGATAGGCATGGCCGGTGTTGTTCACGAGCCAATTGATGACGAGCAAGCAGACATGCATGTATGGCCATCCACTTATTTCTGTGACTCTCGAATAGAGCACGCGGTACCGATACACCCGATTTTTGAACTTTCTCCTTTGCGTTAAAATATCGCACGATGGTGGAATGATCACAGTTCTTCTCATTTGCCAGTCTCGGGTACACTGAAGTGGATCACTGTGGATTAATACATCGAAACGATCTTCCTGAATGTGGAGAGTCACTAATGACAAAACGATCTACCTTAAAACGAGAAAATCATTTTCTCATTTTCTTGCAGTGCTCTGTGCAATCACATTGGTCCTGTGCACGGCGCAAATGTTTCTGGCTGCCTACTGTGCTGTCACCCCTCTACTAAACTCAAATAAAAGAGTATGACAAAAGTGTTCCAATATCTTCACTTGCCATTCCATTTTCTAGCGTCTGAAGCTCATTTCATCTCCAAATGACAATATGTAAACTCAGACAGCATAAGCGAACTACAAACAAGAAATGACAAACGATAAAGAAACCCACAGCGACCGGATTACAAACATGCAAAAAATGAAAAAAATACAAGACGCAGCGGACTGGTTTTTAGGATACTGGTTTGTAATTTTACGGATCCTACCTTTTAGCCTGCTTGTGTATAGGGGTCTTACGTGCTTTTTTCCAGTCGCCTGGGACTTTGCGCGGAGGCAACAGATTCGCGACAAATGCAAGCTAAGTAAGAGGCCAATGTCGTATTCTGTAAAACAGAATTGGAGTTCCATCCGGACCTGGTGACTCATTTGTTTTCAACTCTTTCAGTTGTTTCTCTACGACAGGGACGCCTAATACTCATGATGGCCCTGTGTGATCATTCCATTTCATGTCCCCACAAATTATTTCGCTAAGATATTTTATGATTTGACTAATTGGCTTTTTTTGGGTTTTGTAAGGTGTACAGCTTTATACGAGAACAGGCGTTGACAGAAGTTAGCGTTGAGTAACAGCTGAAGACACCACATCGCCGCTAGTGTTGACAAGAAGTGCTGGCAGCTCGGATGTCTGGCCACAATGGTAGGAAGTGAGCTGCTGTGACACAAGTGTGCTGCTCAGCGACAGTGGGGTGGAATGTCGTTATTCGAGGAGTTGCTGCGTTGTTCCGTGGCGGCTGGCGAACCCTCTGGCGGGACGAACTGATTTGCAGGCGGCCCGGGGCGCTTCATTAGGCCGCCACAAAGGCAGGCGAAAGCGGGCAAAGGCAGGCGAGGTAGGCGGGGCCAGGGCGGGCACACCAGGGGGCGCCCCGCCCCACCACACCCAATTTGTCGGTGCGCGAGGGAGCGCAAGTGTTGCCACCACTCATTAACCAGCTTCCAATATGCGGCTTCGCATACCCGATCGCGCCTGTGTTACTGAATTAATCACGTAACGGGACGACGCCCGCAGCTCTCGGATCAAGTTTGCCGTCTCGAACTCCCTCGTGTGGCTCACTCGAGCGGGTTATTGGCACGCTCACCTGAGGAGAGGGTAGGGAAGTGAGAAGTACCAGGACTAGGATACATTTAGGTGTTTTTCAGTTGCTTCACTAACTACTGACAGAGGTGAATGTTGGCAAGTTGTCTGTGCGACGTTTCGTTTGGTTTTCAGGCAAATGTCGAAACTGATAATACCCTCCCACTTCAGAAGGAACGCCACTTCGTCGCTGTCAGCTCGTCCGTTGTGGAAACGAGACACTATAATGGGCTGATTCTGAAAAAGTCTGCTCCTTGCAGAAAAAAGAGAGAGAGAGAGAGAGGGAGAGAGACATAAAGTTAAGCCCGGCATCAAGTGCAGAGGATAGCTCCTTACTGATAATGACAGAAACTACTGTCGCTTGCTGGCCGTATCTGGGGCACATCTGAGAAGCAGCTCCTCGACCATCTCGTGGACAGTATGCCAAGAAGAAGAATGAAATTTTCAGTCTGCAGCGGAGTGTGCACTGATATGACAGGTTTAAGTAGTTCTAAGTCTAGATGACTGGTGACCTCAGATGTTAAGTCCCACAGTTCTAAGAGCAATTTGAACCATTTAAAATTGTGTGGCCGGCCGATACTCGAACTTGGGACCTTAACCTTTCGTAGCCAGTGCTCTACCGATTTTTATTTATTTTTTGATCTCATTTTGTTCCTTTTTGTTCGTTGCATTTGTTCGGTGCGAACGTCGTCGATCCAGTAACTCAGTTTTTTATTACAGAGGGCGGCTAACCCTCCGACCGAACACGCTGAGCTACCGTGCCGGTGATCGACTGAGGTAGCCAATCACAATTCACGACTCATTCTCACAGCTTTACTGCCCCCAGTACTTCGTGCCTTCCAAACTTTGCATAATCTCTACTGCGAAACTTGAGAGACTATCACTCCCGGAATAAAGAATATTGTGGAGACATGGCTTAGCCAGAGCCTGGTGGATGTTTCCAGAACGGAATTTTCTCTCTGCAGTGGAGTGTGCAGGTGTATGACACCTTCTGACAGATTAAAACTGTTTGCTGGACCGAGACTCGAACCTGGGACCTTTGTCTCTTGCGGACAAGTGCTCTACCGAGAGAGCTACCAAATCATGACTGACGGCTCATCCTCACAGATTTATTTCCACCAGTACTTTGTATTCTACCTTCCGAATTAAACAAAGCTCTTCTGTGAAAACGATGTTAAAATGTTCAGTATGGAGAAATACGTTATCGAATATTTCCTAGCAGCAGATATTGATTTCACGAATGTTAACTTTCGAAAAGATTACGTTTATTCTGGTTATTAGTTTTTATTTCACAGTAAACCTACTTTTTCAGTTTAATTAGCCTATTGTTTCTGAGCCATTCGAGGAACGAATCTGGGGAGAGATTCCTGAGAATTCGATTTGTTTCGGTGCAGGTGATGTTATATCTGAGGGCTCTTTTTCGTTAGCAATGAAGTGGATGTGACGTCGGCTGGCGTGAGACAATCAATCTGCCACTGGAAGAGGAGACAGAGGTTCAGTCTTGGAGCTCTGTTGCTAGGGTTGCGCTCTACTAAAACTACTGTTCTGTAGTTTTGGTGCAGTACGTAAATGACGTAATAATTGCTAGACTATCGATAGTATTGGTAACATTGGTAGGGATAGAAACACAAATGAATGTGTGTGAGAGAAGCTGGGAGCCGACAATTTATCTTTGTTTGTTTGTTTTGCACATAACTAAAACTGCAAATCTTTCAGTGTTAGTTCACTGTGTATTTCAATCCGTACAAAATGTAAACTGCATTCTATAAGTAATAAAAATTATTTGAGCGCGTCTGTGCCTTTATGGAACCACAGCAATTACTTTTGATGCAAGTATAAACTACATACTCAAATATAAAAAGAATCTCTGTAATTAATGTTGTTATTTTGTACTGAATAGAATGATCAAAAGCAAGTAGTCTTTTATATATCCTTACTCACTTTGTAGGTGGTTCACCATTATTCTATGTACCGATTTGACAGAAAATCCTAGGAAGTTCTGGTCTTACGTTAAATCAGTAAGTGGCTCGCAACAGCATATCCAGACACTACGGGATGATGATGGAATTGAAACAGAGGATGACACGCGTAAAGCTGAAATACTAAACACCTTTTTCCAAAGCTGTTTCACAGAGGAAGATCGCACTGCAGTTCCTTCTCTAAATCCTCGCACAAACGAAAAAATGGCTGACATCGAAATAAGTGTCCAAGGAATAGAAAAGCAACTGGAATCACTCAATAGAGGAAAGTCCACTGGACCTGACGGGATACCAATTCGATTCTACACAGAGTACGCGAAAGAACTTGCCCCCCTTCTAACAGCCGTGTACCGCAAGTCTCTAGAGGAACGGAGGGTTCCAAATGATTGGAAAAGAGCACAGACAGTCCCAGTCTTCAAGAAGGGTCGTCGAGCAGATGCGCAAAACTATAGACCTGTATCTCTTACGTCGATCTCTTGTAGAATTTTAGAACATGTTTTTTGCTCGCGTATCATGTCATTTCTGGAAACCCAGAATCTACTATGTAGGAATCAACATTGATTCCGGAAACAGCGATCGTGTGAGACCCAACTCGCCTTATTTGTTCATGAGACCCAGAAAATATTAAATATAGGCTCCCAGGTAGATGCTATTTTTCTTGACTTCCGGAAGGCGTTCGATACAGTTCCGCACTGTCGCCTGATAAACAAAGTAAGAGTCTACGGAATATCAGAGCAGCTGTGTGGCTGGATTGAAGAGTTTTTAGCAAACAGAACACAGCATGTTGTTATCAATGGAGAGACGTCTACAGACGTTAAAGTAACCTCTGGCGTGCCACAGGGGATTGTTATGGGACCATTGCTTTTCACAATATATATAAATGACTTAGTAGATAGTGTCGGAAGTTCCATGCGGCTTTTCGCGGATGATGCTGTAGTATACAGAGAAGTTGCAGCATTAGAAAATTGTAGCGAAATGCAGGAATATCTGCAGCGGATAGGCACTTGGTGCAGGGAGTAGCAACTGACCCTTAACATAGACAAATGTAATGTATTGCGAATACATAGAAAGAAGGATCCTTTATTGTATGATTATATGATAGCGGAACAAACACTGGTAGCAGTTACTTCTGTAAAATATCTGGGAGTATGCGTGCGGAACGATTTGAGGTGGAATGATCATATAAAATTAATTGTTGGTAAGGCGGGTACCAGGTTGAGATTCATTGGGAGAGTGCTTAGAAAATGTAGTCCATCAACAAAGGAGGTGGCTTACAAAACACTCGTTCGACCTATACTTGAGTATTGCTCATCAGTGTGGGATCCGTACCAGATCGGTCTGACGGAGGAGATAGAGAAGATCCAAAGAAGAGCGGCGCGTTTCGTCACAGGGTTATTTGGTAACCGTGATAGCGTTACGGAGATGTTTAATAAACTCAAGTGGCAGACTCTGCAAGAGAGGCGCTCTGCATCGCGGTGTAGCTTGCTCGCCAAGTTTCGAGAGGGTGCGTTTCTGGATGAGGTATCGAATATATTGCTTCCCGCTACTTATACCTCCCGAGGAGATCACGAATGTAAAATTAGAGAGATTAAAGCGCGCACGGAGGCTTTCAGACAGTCGTTCTTCCCGCGAACCATACGCGACTGGAACAGGAAAGGGAGGTAATGACAGTGGCACGTAAAGTGCCCTCCGCCACACACCGTTGGGTGGCTTGCGGAGTATCAATGTAGATGTAGATGTAGATGTAGCAGTTCCTAGGGGAATCGGTAAAACACTGATCGCATACGCAAACAAAGCGATCGAAATGAGGCAACTCCCAATAGGTATGCAACACACCTAACGTACAGGTAACGCGGTTACCATCTAAACTGACCCAATCTACTCAGAAAACTACGGAATTCTATGCTTACTCATTATAGTCTACGGTAGCCTACGGTATTGTATTGTACGAGGGTCAGTCAAAAAGTAATGCCTCCTATTTTTTTTTCTACGTTTAATTGTCAGGAAATTTAAATGCAATTACATAGGTTGAAAACCACAACATTGAGGATCATTTTGTCATTTTTCAATGTAATCTCCGCCCATCTCTACAGTTTTGGTCCATCTTTGAACAAGGGCATGTACCCCAGCACGGTAAAAACCACAGCTCTGCTTCCTAAGCCATTGACGCACGGATGTTTTGACGGCCTCCTCATCTTCAAAATGAATCCCACGATGAGCTTCTTTTAGTGGCCCGAACAGATGGAAGTCTGATGGTGCCAGGTCAGGGCTGTATGGGGGATGAGGCAAAACTTCCCATCCAATTTTGACATTCTCGTCAGAGGTGTGACGACTGGTGTGTGGTCTTGCATTGTCATGCAAAAGAAGAACATCTGCCATTGATTTTGTTGGGCGAACTCGCTGAAGACGTGCTTTAAGTTTGTTGAGGGTTGTGACGTATTGAACAGAATTTATTGTGCATCCCTGCTCCAAAAAAACAACCAGAATCACACCCTCTGTATCCCAGAAAACTGTTGCCATAACTTTCCCTGCCGATCGCACAGTTTTGAATTTTTTCTTCCTCGGCGAGCTTGTGTGACGCCACTCCATTGACTGCCTCTTTGATTCGGGTTCAAAAAAATGCACCCATGTTTCGTCCCCGGTCACAATTTTTTTCAGAAACTCATCTCCCTCCAAACGGAAGCGCTGCAAGTGTTGGGAGGCTATTGTTTTCCTTGCCTCTTTATTCTGATCGGTTAACATTCTTGGAACCCACCGTGCACAAACTTTTGAGTACCCCAATTGTTTAATAATCGTGACCACACTGCCTTTACTAAGAGAAATAATGCGACACACTTCATCTGCAGTCACCCGACGGTCACCACGAATGATGTCATCAACTTGCTGAATGTTGTGTGGAGTCACTGCACTCACCGGCCTGCCGCTCCGCTTTTCGTCAGTCAACGGTGTTTGCCCTTCAGCTTCCTTACAACGACGAACCCATCGTCTAACAGTGCTGACATCCACTGTCACAACACCATACACCTTCTTCAGTCTTTCATGAATGCGTATGGGTGTTTCACCTTCTGCATTCAAGAATTCAATCACACAACGCTGTCTCAAACGAACATCGATGTCGGCCATCTTACAAACTTCTGCTGTGCTGCCACCTGTTGACACAGAAAGTTACTACTGCAGTGGATTGCAGAAGAAGGTTTGAGGAATGGCGCCAAATTCAAATTTTTCACTTAACTTAATTTCTTTAAGTAGAAAAAAAATGGGAGGCATTACTTTTTGACCGACCCTCGTATGTATTGCATGTTAATCGGGAACCTAGAAACGACGGAGAGGCTCCGTCCCCGCCGCAGCCGCAGTGGTCCACAACCCCACGACGGTTATTGTGCGGTTCGGCTCCCGGTGGACCCCCCAGGGAACGTCTCATACCAGACGAGTGTAACCCCTATGTCTGCGTGGCAGACTAATGGTGGTTTACGCGTACGTGGAGAACTTGTTTGCGCAGCAATCGCCGACATAGTGTAACTGAGGCGGAGTAAGGGGAACCAGCCCGCATTCACCGAGGCAGGTGGAAAACCGCCTAAAAACGATCCACAGACTGGCCGGTTCACCGGACCTCGACACAAATCCGCCAGGCAGATTCGTGCCGGGGACCAGGCGCTCCTTCCCACCTTGAAAGCCGTAAGTTAGACCGCACGGCCAACCGGGCGGGCTAGCCTACGGTAGTTTTACAGCTGCAGCCCTTGGAAAGCGAGAGCCGCAGTTAGCGAATGGCAGGCATACAGCCCTGGCTGTGGTCGGCGGACAGCGAGCAGGTGTGGGCTCTACATGTCACGTTCCATGAGTGGAAATGACAATTACCTGCTACAGTGATAGTCAGTTGTGGTTGCCAGTGGAGATGGCCTGCAAGAAGTGAACTAGCCCAGTCTGTCTGGTAGTCGGCGGCGCTCAGTAGTGTTTCTGCTACCGGTAAAAGCTATCCAGTGTGTTATTACTGCCGTGAAAGTATAGTAATGTGATTGAAACGTTATTAAGTGCCTGAATGGCGTTCGAGTGACATTGTTCTCCAAGCTACTAGTTTTCGTACGGCTTTGTTTTTTCAGCTGGATTTGCCGGTCTGTTTGCCACCAAGAATAAGATAGTGTATTTCTTCTTAAGCTGTACAGCTAGTCTGGTTTCGTGATCACTATAAGAAAAGCTCTTGCTTTTCAAAAAATGTAGGTCTTTCCATGTCTCCGCGTGCTGCTGATGAATTAACATTAAGCTTAGTGTTTCATTGTTCTTATGTTCCTATTGTGCGCCTTTCAGAATGTGATATGGCACCAATGGAATTATTTATCTAAAGTGATTTCCGAGTGTTCAGAGTGTCATTGGCGGCAAGATATATACTATTTTACTATAGTTACTTCATTAAGTTGTCTTAAATTTCTTTGGTACGCCATAATTACAACAAGGCTGGTTGAACAAGGCTGATTGACTGTGCATTCATATGTGAAAGGTTTTAATGCCTGCTGGTAATTAAGTGCTTGAGGTCTTGGTATTGAAGCTTAGTTATAAAATAACAAATTGGAAGCTATTACCTTTTTTTAAATCCTACAGTGTTTTGAAGATCAAAAGTAACTTATCACTAAGTTGCTTGAGTACATTTGATTATCGAGCTGTGGCACTTTGGCCGAATTGTAATTTACTGTTTGCAACGAAGTGTAATTTTCCTGATTGTTTACATTAAAAAATTTGTTAGTTGTCCATGTTTAAAATGAGCACGTTAAACATCTGATGACCAAGATTCCTGCCATTTCAGTTTCAGCCAGCGCTTCTCTTGAATCTAAGATCACACAAGTTTAGTGTAAAACTGATCGTGCACAACTTTTTTGGAACAGAATATATTTACTTTCTAAGGCCAAGATACGAGAGATGTGTTATGGCTACTTGAAGTTGAAATGACACAGGTGTAAGAATGTCAGGAGAGATTTCTTCCAACAGCTTGCATAGTGTGTCTTTCATAAATATGCACACGGGTTGAAAGCAGATACGATACAGTTAGCCCATTATCGACTATACCCACCACAAAAACATTATAGTGACAGCTGAGTATTCCGTCATCGATTGCAACGCAATACTATTTGGCTGAAAGTTTGTACAGTACCACAAGAAAACACAAAGTTCTGAAAATGTTAATATCAGAGCTGCCTCTGTCAATAATCGCATCACACTATATGTAATGAGTCAGTGAAGTTTCCTGACATCGTCTCCGTGAATGTAGGCATCAGTCACAAATATCCAGTATGCTTAATCTCTAATATAGCTGTCTGTGTTCCAAACCTCTTTGGAAATTCCGTAGACACATCTCTTTATGTCCCAGAACTACTTCTCAGTTTTTAAGTGATTTTCGCTTTGCAAGACAATGTCCGGGTGTCGTAAATCAACATGTAATATGTACTCATTGTAACCTTTTCTTTTCAGACATATTGCATTCTTCGACTTGAAGACTTCTTTTTTTTCTGAATCATCAGTCATATGACTGGTTTGATGTGGCCATACAGTGCAGTCCTCCAGCTACAGTCTCAAAAATTGTTTCTCTCAAATAACGACCTATGTTTGATACTACTAGACTTCTCTTGGCGAGGAATGCCATTTTTGCCGGTCCTAGTCAGTTTTTATGTCCTGGTCCGTCCGAGCACTGTTATTTTGCTGCTTAGGTAGAAGAATTCCTTAACTTCTTCAACTTCTTTAGCAGCAATCCTGATGTTAAGATTCTCGCTGTTCTCATTTCTGCTATCTCTCATTACTTTCGTCTTTCTTCGATTTACTTTCAAGACATACTCTGTACTCATTACATTGTTCAGTTAATTCAGCAGATACTGAAGCACGTTTACCATCAACGAATCGTATCACTGATATCCTTCAATTTCAATTCCAATATTGAACTCCTATTTCCGCCATTGTTTGTTCAGCGTATAGATTGAACGTTAGGGGGCGAAAGTCTACAGCCCTGTCGTACACCATTTTTAATCCCAGAACTTTGTTCTTGGTTTTCCACTCTTGTTGTTCCCTCTTGGCTCTTGTCCATACTGTATGTTAACCTTCTTTCCCTGCAGCTTACTCCTATTTTTCTCAGAATTTCGAACATATTGCACCAGTTGATATTGTCAAACGCTTTTTCCACATATCCCATGAACGTACCTCGATTTTTCTTTAATCTTGCTTCATTTACCAGCTGCAACGTCAATTGCCTCTCTGATGCCTTTACCTATCCTAAAGCCAGACTGATCGTCACCTAACAGGTCCTCTATTTTCTTTCCCATTCTTCTGCATATTATTCTAGTCAGCAACTTGGAAGCATGAGCTCTTAACCTGACTGTGCGATAATTTTCACACTTGTCGGCTCTTGCAATCTTTGGAATTCTGTAGATGATGTTTTTGCTAAAGTCGGATGGTATATCGCCAGTCTCATACATTCTACGCACCAACGTGAGCAGTCGTTTGTTGCATGCCTTCCAATCATTTTAGAAATTGTGATGGAATGTTAGCTATCCCTTCTACCTTATTCGATCTTATGTCTTCCAAAGCTCTTTTAAATTCTGATTCTAATACTAGATCCTCTATTTCTTCGCTGTTGACTCCTGTTTCATCTTCTGTAAGTCATCATACTGTGTTTAACAAATGAATTTCAAGGTAATATTATTTTTTGTTTTTTATTTTCTTGTCCATCCAGTCTTAAGATGCCCTCACCTACGGCTTTTAAAACTTCATTTCAGATTTGTTTTAATTTCTTCTCGACACGTTTGAAAAAAATTGTTTCTGATTCTGTAACTGATTGCGATGCCAAATTTTAAAGTTGCTCCATTATCGTGACACAAAAGTTATTTGTGGTGCTACGTCAAATTATAAAGCACCTGTCGCTGAATAAAACCGTTGTTTCGGCCAAGATTATGGTGGATTTGCTCTAGGTCTGCTGGTGTACGAGTACTTTGACATGCCTGCTGGACTCAGCATGCATCTACTTCATAATTTTAAAAAAATCTTTGATAATGTTAGTGTCCTGTGTGGGAAAATTGGGAAAGTTTATTACTTTTGTTTCCTAAGGAAGACTATTGGAACTATTCCCCAAACTTTTTTATACAGTTACCGTGATTTTACGATGTAATGTGGCACCATACCCACAAAATTTAAACGTCAACATTCGTGGGCATTGCTACCGCAGCATTCGTGGCTGAATATTCCTACCTGAATTTCGCCTTTCTTGCTGAGGTCTTTTACCGAGAACTGGCTGTGCACTGTGGCACACTGTAAAAATTACGCAAATTTAAGGAGAGTTAACGAAGTTAGGCGTTGATGAGACGAAATATACAAAGAGGAGCAAAGTCAGCGCAGTTAACATGTTGCTTGCCGCGTGGCTACCGGCACCCACATTAGAGACACACACCTAAACTCGTGTATCCGACCTGGCCTGCCGGTGAAACATCCAGCACTCAGTGTGCGATAGTCAACGTGTTAAAGAGGACGAACAAGTCCTTACGGAACGGAGCAGGTGGGATACTTTATTAGATTGTTTTCCTGTTTCCCACTCCTTCCATCGCAGGAGACTAATGGTACCAGAATTGTAATTTTATGTCTGGTAGACATTTTACGGGCCGTGGATGAGAAGGTACGCCAGAGAACCATGACGGGGAATGCCCATGCAATCGTAGCCGATACGCTGGTTTTATACAAAGACTATTATTTTATTACACGACGCGAAAGCATACATCTAGAGAACTCTTAGGTTAACCAATGGGCGGTCTAGGAGCCTACACATGTTTACTGAGTGTTTCTGATAAACTGTTTTCATTAGTAACTTAAGGAATCTTACTTGAAAGAAGTCACAAAATGTAAGAAATGGCACTCTTTCTGTAGTTATGAACATAGTTTATTTGTTTTTCTGAGAATTACAGCATCGAGATGTGTACAGGGTGAGTGACTAACTACTGCCACCAAGAATAGCTCAGAAAGTATGATAGGAGCTGAAAAGTTTGTGGTACAAAAGTTGTATGGGACAACGGGGGCCATAATATGACGTTGGTTTTTTGTTGCTGGTGGGGGTCGCGTCAGAGATATGAAGATAAATTTTTATTTTCTAAGTGGGATGCAATAGTTTGGTACTTGTTTTCTTATAGGGGCTATCGAGACGAATCCCATGATGTTTAACAGTTAGGTCTTTGAAGGTCACAAAGGTGGCATGAACGTCCATTTACAGAAGGTGTTCGAAGTGACGACCATCAGCATCAATGCAATACTGCGATCTTCTTATCATGTATTGAATGATATTCCTTATCGGAGCACATGCTCTGTCAATTCTCTCTTGCACATCGTCAGGTGTAGTTGGAACGTCTTTATAAACAACGTATTTTACGAATCCCCACAAGAAAAAAGCCAGAGGCGTCAAGTCTGGTGAACGAGCCGGCCACGACACATCTCTTTCGCGTCCAATCCAACGATTTGGGAATTGTCTCTGCAAACTCATGTGCAACCATCAGCGAAAAATGTGCCGGATACCTATCGTGTTGATACCACAATCTGTTCCATGTTCCTTAAAGTATTTCTTCCAATAACAGACCTAATGTTTCTTCCAGGAATGTGTTGTATTTCCTACCATTAAGATTTCCTTATGTGAAATAGGGGCCTATAATTCTGTCCTCTAGAAACCCACACCATACACTCACCGACCACGGTTTTTGGTGTGCAACTTGCCGCAGCCAACATAGGTTTTAAGCTGCCCAGTGATACATGTTATGCAAATTAACATTTCCATGGTTCGTGAATGTAGCCTCGTCAGTAAATAACATCAAATTAATAAATGTGTCATCCCTCTGAATCTGAAGTTGAGCCCATCGACAAAATTCAGTGCGATGCATACAATCCATATCAGTTAATTCTTGGTGGAGACTGATAGGAAAAGATGATATTTAGGGCGATGCAGAATACGAACAACACTACTCTGGCTCATGCCAGATTCCTTTGCGATTTGACGCAAACTAACACAAGGATCTCGAACCACAGTGGCAAGAGTACCAATTTCAGTTTCCTGGTAAGTAGCTTTCCTTTGCCGGATATGTTTCCAATGCGTTAAAGATTCAGTTGTTCTCAATTTATCATACACGTATTTAAATGTACGACGCGTAGAGTGAGTACGTTGAGGATATCTTTCATGGTATAAGTCTCTAACTCTCACTGAATTTCGTTGTAATTCTCCGTAAATGAGAAAGATATCGACCTGTTCTTCGAAGGAATACATCATTCATATTCGCTTGATTCGACGATACTAGTCTTACTGTTCCTATTGGTATTGTGTTGCGAAATCGTCGAATGGTGTTTACATGTCAATGGCACGTCAGATGGATACGCCGCATTCGGCGAATATTTACTACACTGCTGGCCACCGTAAATGCAACACCCTGAAGGAAGCATCCGAATCAAGTGAAATTTACCCCATGGGTTTGCAGCGATGAGATATGCAACTGATTAGAATTTCAGCGCAGACGCACATCACGCGCGCCTGTGGCGCCACCTCATAGCGCCATTTAAGGCTTGGCGATTTCGACGAGTGTACGTTCGGCACGTGTGTTTACCTTGTGGTTGTTTCACAAGACGATCAGTTATGCCTCGTAGACAACAGCGAACATCGTTTGATCAAGTATCCGAGTTCGACAGAGGAAGGATAGTGGCTTACCGAGATTGTGGATTATCATACAGAGAAATCGCTAGTCGTGTTGGACGAAACCAAACAACTGTAATGCGGATATGTGACCGTTGGATGCAGGAGGATACGACGGACCGACGTGGTCGATCGCATTCACCTCGGTGCACCACTGCACGTGCTGATAGGCAAATTGTGCGCATGGCAGTGACGGATCGCTCAGTGACATCCCGAACCATAGCACAGCACATTGCATCTGTAACGCATCATCCAGTGTCTGCGCGTACCATTCGACGCCGTTTACAGCAGAGTGGTCTGTCCGCAAGACGTCCATTGCTTCGTATACCATTGACGCAGACCCACAGACGTCTCCGTCGCCAATGGTATGATGACAGACGAATGTGGACGGCAGAATGGACTGACGTTGTCTTTACTGACGAGGCACGCTTCTGTCTGCAGCACCACGATGGTCGGATTCGAGTGTGGAGACACCGTGGAGAGAGGATGCTGGACAGCTGCATTATGCACCGCCACACTGGTCTTGCACCGGGTATTATGGTATGGGGCGGTATTGGATATTACTCTCGCACGCCTCTAGTACGCATTGCCGGTACTTTAAATAGCCGGCGCTACATATCCGAGGTGCTGGAGCCAGTTGTCCTTCCTTACCTTCAGGGCTCGGCCACAGCCATATTTCAACAGGATAATGCGCGACCACACGTGGCACGCATTGTCCAAAGGTTCTTCGTCAATAACCAGATTGAATTGCTTCCCTGGCCGGCTCGCTCTCCGGATCTTTCGCCGATAGAAAACATGTGGTCCATGGTTGCTCAACGAGTGACCCAGATTACATCCCCAGCTGCCACACCAGATGATCTTTGGCAACGTGTGGAAGCTGCTTGGGCTGCTGTACCCCAGAAACACATCCAACGTCTCTTTGACTCAATGCCGAGACGTTTGCCAGCGGTGATCTCCAACAATGGCGGCTACTCTGGCTACTGATTCTGGCAGGAACCACATGTCACAGACGTCTGTAAACGTAATCATTTGATACTTGGTCAACATGTTATCTACAAAATAAATTTTGTTGTGCTACCTCTTGTCTTTCTTGGTGTTGCATTTACGGTGGCCAGCAGTGTATTTGCACGATATACGAGAGAGAACTGTGAGAGCATATGCCTCGATAAGTGCCGAAGTAATAAGGAATACCACTCAAAGCACGATGAGAAGATTGCAGCACTGCATTGATACCAATGGTCATCACTTCGAACACTTTCTGTAAATAGACGTTCTTGCCACCTTTTTGATTTTCGTTGACCTTCAAAGACCTTACGGTTACACATTATTGGATTCGTCTCGATAGCCCCTATCAGAAAATAAGTACCAGTCTATTGCATCCTACAAAATTGACCCCAACCAGCAAAATTATATTATGGCCCCCTGTCCTGTCATCCTGTCCATTCTTCTTAAGAGTGCACGCTATATGTTTCAAGTGTAGCATATAAAACGATGACACAGATAAAGGGCGCCTGAAACTAAATATAGTTCTCATTTGCTCCTGACGCAACGTCGCAACGTACATTAAACGAAGAAACTTGGTCTACAGTAATTTAAACGTACTTTTATATCGTCGAAACCTGCGTGGCAGTGACTTTTTAGTTTATGCACCTATAACAAAACAAACTGAATCGTAGGTTACTTTCACCTTCGAGCACTTCTGTTGCGTCTCTGAATGACTCTACAAATGTCCCGAGTCCTTTTTCAGTGTTGTTGTTGCAACCAGGACGTTTTTCTGAGGCACCCTTCTCCGGAAAAATTTCCACGATTTTATCACACTGCCTCAACAGCGTACTGTAACGTTCTGAATAAGCTGTTCCACCTAGTTTCCATTCCTTACTTCAAGATTTTCTGTACCTAATTCTCGTCACTAATTTCCTTCATGAAGCGGATTGCGGCACAAATCGTGAAATAAATCACTGCAGCCCCTTTTTTCAAATAACTGTCATTAATAATGTCTTTCAGAACTATGTTCAAAGCAAGTGTAGCGTATGCATAATGCTGAAATGATTGTAATGCCTTGCATATATTAGCGACTCGTTCAGTGACAAAGAGGAGCTTATTATCAAGCTGGTATTCACAGGTAAGCTAATGTTCCCTCAGCGAAGTGCTTAATAAATTCCCCCAATTTTTGTTTCTCAAGAAAGTGAGTTATGATGAATAGCTTATTTCGCAGTGCTCAGTCTTGATATACAAAGCGCGTAATAATATATAGGTAACATCTTCCCCGATATTTTCTTTACCTTTCCACATCTCCGCTGTATTTGTATCTGCATTTACGCCTACGGCCGGGACAATGTTGGAAATCACACTCGCCTGTATTTCACCGGCATATCATTTAGTGTGTCGAGCTACTGTCGCATGACAAGGCAAAATGTCACAGACGTCCGTATGCTCCACGTCTGAACCGACATTTACAAGCTTACGACATAAAGCGCGAAATCCTCCATCTGGCACTCATTTCTGCGAACTATTCAGCTACCGTAGCTTTCACTGAAAGTCGTGGTCTGCATACTTGTGCCTTGAGAAGTGTGATGGTGAACCTGTAAGATGGGAGAGCAAAGTACTTGCCAAAATACACTTAGCTTCAATCATTTCCATCCTTAATGAGATTTTCACTCTGCAGAGGAGTGTGTGCTGATATGAAACTACCTGGTACATTAAAATTGTGTGCTGGGCCGAGACTCGAGCTCGAGACCTTTGCCCCTAAAGGTCCCGTGTTCGAGTCTCGGCCCGGCACACAGTTTTAACTGCCAGGAAGTTTCATTTCCATCCTTATCAGTCACTAAAAGAAACCTCTCCCTGAAACTGTTATGACCCCTGTCTTTCGCAGAATATTCTTTACAACCAAGTTTCGCTATGACACTCTCTTGGGTCTCACATTCACGCGACGTGATATTGAAGTGGGTGACTGGGCGGTGCTCGAGTAACTGAAGCAGTCGCTCAGGCCATTCTAGCATGAGATCCTCGGACAAGCGTGAAGGAAGTCGAGCGCAGCTGCTCCCTGCCTCCAAAGCGACTGTGCTGACATCTGCCAGATTCACACAGAATGACATGCAGCAACCAGTTCAAGGAAGCACGAACGCTAGATGCATAACTCTAATGGTTAGACTTTCTTTGAAAAAATATGTACAGCAATAGTCATTTGCTACTAATATTTTATTTGCATGACGCGTTTTGGCAGCACTTTCACAATGTAATCAAAATTGTGGAAAGATGCCAACACCTGTCAAACTGGATGACACCACAAGAATCCATGCCACCTGGACACATGGAGAAGTTGGTCAACTGGAAGTCCTTGAACAGACTACAGACAGAATTCGCCAGAGCGAGGGATAATACCCCTAGATGGAACTTCCAACTGCCAACTGCCAACACAACACTGTGTGAATGCGGTGAATTACAGACAACCCGGTATCTCTTCAAATGTAACTCATGCCCAACGAGCTGTAGCATGAAGGACTTAACGTCTGCAGCACCCAATGCTATCAAAGTTGCCCAATTCTAGGTGAATACTGTGTAGTTTTCTTTGTATGTATTGCGTATGAGTTCATTTGAGTGTAACTCTGACACGAATAAAGAAAGATTGAAATGAAATGAGGTTAGTCTCCTTTGCTGTGTGTGCCAGTGACGTTATGTGTTGGAAAAAAAGAAAAGAAACCCCTGTTCAGGAAGATAAATGTGCACAGTAGGTGATAGGCATGATTAGCTCATTTCGTTAGTGCATTTACTTACATTTTTGTTGGTAGATTCGTTGTGTGGCACACAGCGCACACTATCAAGTGCGTCACAACTTAATGCTTTCACAATCATTTCATTACATCAATCGAAAGAGTCTTAAAAGCTAAGATCAATTAGTTTCTTTTGTTAAAACAGTAGTATGTAGCGAAGATGAAACATTTACATCTAGATATAGCCATGTCATGGCACATATTACGTGAATAGTTCGGTAGAGACAATTTTTTCTCAGTGAAATAGGCATTAAGCACTGGAGTACTTTTTAAAAAAGTTAGTATTATTACTTCAAAATTTCTCATTCAGTGACATGTGTCCATGTACTCTCCCATGAATGAATATTTCCAGCCCATTTGGTATCCCTTGTTTAATTTATGTAGTATATGAATATGATGCACAGTATCATGGAATGGATGACATGTGTTTTTTATGTGAGTAGCTATTGCTGATTTATTATAGTATTAGAGTTGTAGGAATTTATATGTTCGTTGTACGTGATTTGGCAGTTTCGCTCTGCTTTGCAGGTACCACATACTATTTTATAAATGCCTGATTGTGAGTGTTTATCTACACGTATGCTAATCTTGTGATTCGGTATTGAAAACCTTTGTTATTTTTTAGGAGAATTTTCCTGTCAAAGGAATGCAACCAGCGAGTTCCATTTTCATTTTTTGTGTGGGAATTGGTTTAAATAATTTTTTTCTTATTTGTGTGAGGCTGTCAATTAGTGCATCATCGTCGCCATTTGCTGTAGCTATTGGTTTGATTGTACTGAACTCATCAAACTTTGCATATTTATCTGTAATGTACTGCTGGCTCTGTTAACTAATTCTCAATGTGTTGCATATTATTTTGTCATGGGATGGCAGGATGAGCTATATATCGTGGTATCTGTTGCTGTTGTCTTTATGCAATCTTTGAAGGTGTGTGAATTGTTTTCCTTACTGTTTTTAATGTCTGGGAAATTGGTGCTGCTATTATTTTCATATTCCATCTTGATGTTTATATTGCTGTAATGTGTTTTGAATGTATGTAGTGTGTTGACAATATTTGTGTTATTATACACCAGGATTTATGTATAATCAACATAAAGATTGTAACAAATAATTTTACCAATAGAGCTTGATTTTATATCCAGAGAGTTTTGCTCAAGATGGCTAATGTATATGTTAGCAGTTGTACCTGATATACTTCAAACCATTACAAGATATGTAAATGTAGAGTAGTTGCAGTTGTAGTTCTGTACTAGCGAAAGAACGTCCTTGAATTCAATAATTTGTGACATTGATAAATTTAGGTGTTTTATGAGGTTTGATATGATGAAAGAGTTTCTGGGATAGGTATGTTTGTGTATAGGTTTGTCATTTGAAATGATACTAGATGGACTGAATGGGGTATGTTGATGTTTTTGATTTCTTTTATTAGTTGCTGACTGTTTCTTACTGTGTACTTGTTAGTGTATTTATATGTCTTTGTGAGAATCTGATTAAGTTTCTAACTTTACAACCTGGGCTGTTTCTTCAGTTCACAGTCAGACAAATACGACAACCTTCTTTGTGTATCTTCAGTTGCGATCTTAGCGTTGATGCCTGAAGATTCATAACTGTGCTACATTTCTTCTCACAGTCAGTTAGTAAGAAATACATCTTTTTCAGTAGCGATTTGAGTTTTGTGTGAAATGCTTTTTGTGGTCTTTTTGTATTTCAGAAATTCCATTCTTACAATCCAATGTTTTCCTAACGTAGTCTTCTTTCAGTATACATCAAGTTTTTACTTTTTTACCACCCTGGTGATTATGGATTTATGATTACTAACCGTTCTGTTTGTATCTTTGAGCGGTTTTCTGTCCCCTTAGGCAGCATTATAACTTATTTCTTGTTTGTTTAGTTAATTATTTACTGCTTTCATGGTCTTCTGAGCTATAACTGTCTATTTATTACTGGCAGAATTTCGTATATCTGCAGAATTTTTTGTTGCAAAATGTATCTTTTACCATTTTCGGGAAGTTCAGGTTGTACATTATGTTTCAGCCGTTTTTTTTTTTTTTTTTTTAGTTGGTTGTTTTCTTTATCTGTGAATATGATATCTGCCTCATTGCTGATTTCGTTGTAAAATCTGTATGCATCGCTTTATTATTATTACTCTTTTGACTGTTTAGCTGTTCATCTTTCAATTTGTTGATTTTTGGGATTGATTAAGAGCGATCTTCATGTATTCATTAAATATGGAAATAGTGGTTCAAATGGCTCTGAGCACTATGGGACTCAACATCTGAGGTCATCAGGCCCCTAGAACTTAGAACTACTTAAACCTAACTAACCTAAGGACATCACACACACCCAAGCCTGAGGTAGGATTCGAACCCGCGACCGTAGCAGTCGCGCGGTTCCAGACTGAAACGCCTTGAACGGCTCGGCCACCACGGCCGGCTGGAAATAGTGTTTTCATCTATAAGTGTAAGCAAGATATAATTGTTAAAATAATTTTTATCAACATAATTAACTTATTCTAAGTATGTACGTAAGTTTCCTGTTAAGGAAGTCTTCCTTTTTGTGAAGAAGTTTGATTTTAGATTCCAGCCTGAACTTCTCAGCTCTTCATTTAGATTTTCGGCCTGATGAGGAGGTGTTACTGCTGATATTGGTCCTGATGTATCTGTAGCTCGGTATGGTGTTCAAGAAGAGCCTTGTCAGTTGACCAATTTAACATAGATGGATTTCTTTTCGTAAGGATATCAAAGGAAAGCACTGAACCCAGATGCTATCCAACAGCACATCAAGGCAATTTGTTGCAGACTTTGAATGTTTCTAGCTACTTAACTAAAATTGATATAGTTTTGATTTGAACTGATCTGTATACTATTGGTTTAAATGCATCAGTTACATTCTAGAAAAAAATTATGTTTAAGTGTTTGGATAATAACAAAGTAAACTATGTAGATATTTCGCAGAAGGACTAATTCAACTCCGCTATGCCAGTCCCAAGCCCAAGGCCTCATCGTGCAAGTGATGACTTAGGATGGGGAGGAGTAAGAACCTCATAAAAACCAGGGCTCATTTGGCCTGTTTGGCAGCAACCTTCGAAGGCTACATGCTAGGATTACAGAGAGGTCTTCAACGGTAGTGAAGAGTGAAAAATGTATTGTGCAACAGCAGAACTAGCGGTGGGAGCAACACAAGGGAAAAAAATTGCAGCACCTCTGACTTGCAACAAGTGGCAATGTGGTCATCTTCTGTTCACCAGAGGTGCAGCAGGAAACGTATTCCTCGGAAATAACAATCCTGAGTGATGTCTTTAGGTGACTTGTTCCTGTAACTCAACAAGCAATCAACAATGGAGATGCACTTTGTAAACAGTCTTTACCCCAAGCGGCAACCTGTCTCCCATTTTCAAGGAAAGGAAAAGGAAGCATTCGGCTTCTGGAGGCCTACAGAATTGTGCAAAGAATGAGTCAGAGCATTATAAGACCTGCCTTAAGCAAGCTCATAAAATCAAACACAGAAACAAATTGCCTAGCCAATTTTAATGAAAATTCACTCTTAAGAAGAGGAAAACTTCAAGCTTGATTAGAATTTTTAAAGGAAGAATATATAGTGGTAACAGCACTGAAAGAAACAAGATTTACTGATAAATTTCCTTTGGATTCAGAAGGATTCAGGACACTTCCTGGTAAATCAGGAAGAAGAGTACACTTTTTGAAACAGATTTCATTGTAAACAAATATATTAAATCAATAAGTGCATTTGAGTCAATTAATGAAAGCCTTTCCAATCTAACATTTAAATCATCAAATAAAGTTTACACTAATTTAAATAACCATGCATGAACAAACGAGAAAAACAGAACATCGACAGAGTAAATAAAAAATTTTTGGAAAAAGGTGTCAAACATCCCACATCAAATTCCATCGAAAAACACAATGTTGTCACCTAAAGAATTTAATGCACAAATTGGCAAATAGCTCAGCACAAATAATAGCAGGAAAATTACCTGCTTGTAAAAGAACCAATGCTGATGAAAAAACACTCTTAAACCCATGCAGACAACTTAACATCGAACTAAAATCAACGACTTGCAAGTATTTATTCGTTTTCTGGACTATCAGACAAATTAATCTAGGATTCCTAAGTATCGTTCTGACGATGTGAAGTCTCGTCTTCCAAATCCCAGTGGGGAAGCAGCAGCGCTGATATACGACGCCTTTTCCGTGTGCGTCGCTTTCTGGTTACCTGTTCATGAGACCTGTTTGTGACGACTGAATCTAACGAAGCATCGTAAATCAAGTACAGCGCTGCCTTTGTTGTTCTTTGGTGCAGTTCTGTCGCTGTGCTGCCAGTAAAGCTCGTCGGAGCGCAGGAGTTGTCGAGATTGGCCGTCCGGTGCGCCTTTGACGCGTGCCGCATAAAGCAATAGCACGGCCGTAAGCCGCAGACGATTGCTTTTGCTTTTGTGGGCGGCCGACAGATGGCTCTGTTAACCGGCGTGTCCGAGTCGAGTCGGGCGGCGCTAAGCGTGTTTGCTCTGCAAAATTGCTTCCCTGAGCACCGTCCGCACCGGACCGCACATATTTACTTAGCGAATATTGTCAGACGACGGCGCAGCGTGCCGGCGACTCTGTCATGTGCGACCCATTATGTCGTTCATGCGTTGCGAAAATTGTGCGCGTCTTTCAGACAACGCGTAATGTAAGCACAGATACATTTCTCAGTACCGAGATTTTCAATTCTCTTTTCGTGCCTTTGTTGACTGAACAAATATCCATTACTTCCAAGAATTGAAAGCTGTAGCTGTGGAGGCTTGCCTTTCGCCTTTCTTTTAATATGAGAGAAACTGTCAGATCAGAAGCTTATTTAGGCCGAGCCAGATTAGGCAGATGTCTAGGGCGGCGGATTTTAAGATTATAAGCTGTTACTTTTTTTTAAGGCCCAGCCTACCTTTCAGGGCTCAAATGGTTCAAATGGCGCTGAGCACTATGGGACTTAACATCTATAGTCATCAGTCCCCTAGAACTTAGAACTAATTAAACCTAACTAACCTAAGGACAGCACACAACACCCAGCCATCACGAGGCAGAGAAAATCCCTGACCCCGCCGGGAATCGAACCCGGGAACCCGGGCGTGGGAAGCGAGAACGCTACCGCACGACCACGAGATGCGGGCTTCAGGGCTCACAACTATAGGTTTGGGTCAACACATTGCCGAAATTTCGAGATGGCGTCTTTTGATTTAGGTACTTATCAAAAGATGTGTTTCCTGTTGAAAGATTCATCTGTTTTGTACAAAGTTCAGGGCACGAATCAGAAGACTTATCTGATTCTTTAATAAATTTCCTAAGTAAATATGATTTAGACATTCACTTAGGTAAGAGTCAATCATAAGGCAATGCAAGTTATGGGCCCGGTACTTACTCTAGTCTCCAAGCTAGAATTAAAGAAATGAACTGTCGCGCTTTGTATATTCCATTTGGAACTCACTGCCTTAACTAAGTATGATCGTGTACAGAAGACTGTTATCCTCAAGCGGCTTCATTTTTCAGTTTATTGCAACCAATTAACTCTTCTTCTCGGATTCGACGAGCCACTGGAATATTTTACAGTGAAAATTAAACATTCTCCATGAAACGATCTGCAGAAAAACGGTGGTATTGGTGTCACGATGCCTGCTATCGTCTCATTGTTAAAAGGGTAGAAATAATATCAGTGTTGGAACTTATTCGGGGTGATGAAACTCGAAAGAGTTCACTATCATGTGAGGCGACTGGAATGTTGTGCAGTCTGCAGAGTTTCGAACCTGCGATAGTGGTAACTTATTGGTCAGCGATAACGAAGAAATTTAATGCTACAAATAAGTTGTTACAAATTGTTGATTCTGCCATTGGGATTGTAATATATTGTACGCTTGTTTATTTGCATACGTTCAAGAGAATCGTTCTATGTACGACACGTATGAAAACGCTGGCTTCAAAAAGAGCAAGAAGAATATGTAAAAAATAGCCACAAAAAAAGGAAATAGTCAAGAAAACTAAAAGTGGACGAAATAGCTGAGCTTGTTACTATTTTTTAAAGAAAACAAGATTTTCTGGTGAACACATTTCTGGTTATTGTAGAGAGACTGATATCTGAATTGCAGATAAGAAGATATCGTAGGAAGAGTTTTACAGTAATTTTGAGTTTCTAAGTAATTTTCCTGGACGAGACAACACTGAACTAATGAAACGTGCTAGAAAACTGCAACAGCGTGTCAGAGACGACTTGGAATAATGCTTGAGTGATGAGGTTATTCACTTTAATTCACACGTGAAGTGCAACGAAGTAAAAACCTCCTCCCTAAATACTGTGTACGGAGTTTTCTGATTGAAAACCACTTTCAGTCTTGCCGTGTTCTCCGTGAAGTCTGAAGTAACACAGCAACTAGACTTTGAAGATGTGATAGATCAATTTCCTAAACGACTGCACGCTGTAAATAGCTTTGAGTGACTTGAGTGCGGTGAGTTCAATACACAAGTATTATTACTATTACTATTAGCAGCTTTAGCAGCAGTTGTAGTATTCAATTTCGTACAGACGTAAGTTACTTGGTTGTACATTTATGTCGAAATGAAGGGTAGAAGTAGTTTTCCCCGCCTAGGAGCTGCTAACAGCTAAATTCGCTCCTGCGTCAGATGCAAAACACGTACACTCGACAGCAAAAAACGTGGGTCACGCCTGAATTCCAACGTGAAGGCTGCACCTGAATGTATGCAACCAACATAGCATATCTGTGTTGCACATCGTCACAGCCCTCCACAGTATAGTCGTTGTAAGATACACAATGGGTACCGCTAGAGACTACTAGAGAACACCAGTCTTTATGACAGTCTGTCCAGATGTAAAGTAACAACACGATAGTACAGAAGAGATCAGACAGTCCCTAACGTTTGTCAACTAAACTTAATTACAATAAGTGACATTTCAAACGTTTTGTCACATAAATCATTCAGTAATCCTTAGGCAGAATTAAATATTTGAGACAGTATATGGATTTATAAAGTTGTATGGCAATTGGAAACAAGTTCTTTGCTGTCTAAAAGGTTTACCCAACACATGCTGAACGTCGTTCAACGTTCAACGGGGAGTGGTTTCGCATCAACTTTATGTAATGCTAAGCAGTTAAAAGAAAACGTGATTAACGGCGGCAAGCAATCTACGGAAATCCCAGCATTAACAGCGAATTACAAGTAATATCATCGTTCGCATTACTCAACAACAGTTACTTGTACACAAAGTTGTACTTTAAATGACATGACCAACGTCTTCGTTCTGGATCCGGATGTAAACCCAGAACGTAAAGCCATTGTTAACCAAGGAAAGCTTTGTGCCTTATCGAGACTTGATCACTAGGCAGAAAGAGACGTCAAATATTGACGTTTGGACCAGTATCAGTTACCAATTCTCAACTTGAAAGTAAATGACGATACTGTTTGTACGAATCCAGGAACCCTAACATGACAATTACCTGCTCGGTAATTAACCTCTAAAGACGTTGTATATTGTTGCATTGTCAAATAACAAAGGATGCACATGTTTAAAATTGAAATGCCATCATGTGATGCTGGTGACAAGGATGCGAACCCAGCACCTAATCGGATTGTTGAATATGAATGTAGATATCACAGTTTGTCACCAGTAGAGGGGTTGGAACCTTAAATGACGACTGTAATTGTATTGCCTGACCGGGATTCGAACCCGGCGCCTACCGCCGTCGTTGTCTAACCAGGAACAGACGAGAAATGTCCAATGTTGGTCCACCATTAGCGAGATGTGGAAAACGTCTATGCTGACTGAGAGTCGAACGCCACACACATGGTTATGAAGAGACGTTAATAATCAAATTCTTATTCAGTAGTAGCTAGAAGTAGCATGTTTAGTTGCAAACCTTAAGGCCTTACTCATCCCTAGTAACGTGTTGCCTAATATCTGGGATATCATGGTGTTAATTTACAAGTGGATTGACTGCCGCAAAGAGCGTTGTTATCTAGTAGTCGTGTATCATTGAGGTGTAAATGAAGTGCCTCAGTATAAAGTAATTTCCGTCGTGCAGCACGTATTGTTTCAGAGACACTAAGTACATGTTATATAAGTGCACAAAACGTGTATTACATACTACGTATATACTATTATTTGTAGAAGCTGCAGCCAAACCTGTTTTCTTTTATATTCCGCTTAGTTGTCGTGGTTGAATACACGTTTTCTTAAGGCTACATCTAATGCAGAGCGCTTACAAGAAAGAAGAGTTTCCTGCATCATGCTATTGCTAGCTAGGTGAAATATTTTGTGGTAGCTATGGTTAAAATGAATGTATTTTTGAACTATTGTTCGTCAAATATTTGAATGAATCGTCAACTGTAGGTGTGCCTGCACATGTTATAGCATTATAGCTGTAGCTCCGTTAGTTTATACTACAGACTTTGGTAGGTTAGGTGTATCTTTTGATCCTTCAAGGGGTGATTGTGGCCTTGCGGCCCGGGTCTGTACTAGCCGCAGCTCGAGAGCTACGGGCCAGCCAGGCTGGCCGAGGCGAGACGGAAGTGAGCGAGATGGCGGTGGCGTTGGTGGGCCAACAGCCCGGGACGAGCCAGCACGGCTGCGCCGCATGCCTCTGCCTCTTCCGCTCCGTTTGACGTAAATATGTTTACCTCCTCTCCTGGCATCGGTACAAGAGCGGCAAGCAGAAATACACATCAGGCTGTCTGCCGTAATGGTTCACTGGGAGATGTCTATTCGGTATAGAGTCGTCGCTCTCATTGAAGAAGGAGGATGTTCTATCAGAGAAGCTGGCAGACGATATGGCGTACCACATTGCACTGCAACGAGATGGTGGAGGATCTGCCTTGAAAGAGGCATCACCAACAGGGCTCCTGGCTCAGGCAGGAAGAGAGTGAGCTCACAGCAGGAAGACAGGGACCCAGTGTCTAGGAGCAGAGAATATCCCTTTCTGAACGCGAAGCAGTTGCGGCGGGAGACCAACTTCCCCGGCTGCAGTGACACAATTCGCCGAAGGCTGGGGGCGCTGAACTGCATGCACGACGATCCGCCGTGAAACAAGAGCTCAGCGAAGACAATGTTTTATACCGACTAGCATTTGCGGAGCTCCATCTGAGGGCGTCGTGGGACAACGTCATTTTCACTGATGAGAAGGTGTTTTCTACCAATAACGACGGTCCACGAATCGTTTACAGGCCGCAAGGGACTCGCCATCGACGCGAATATGTAACCACGACGAGAAGAAGTGGCCGGCTATCTGTTACCTGCTGGGGTTCGATTTCTGCGAGAAGGGCGGGAGTTCTTCACATAATAGAAGGAACTCTGGACAGCGTGCAGTATGCTCACATATTGGAAAATGTGATGCCTCCGTCAGTGCGAATGCTGTACGCAGAAGCGGACGTCGCAACAGGACCATTCTCCCATTCACAAGTCTGCATTTGTTCAGCAGCGGCTCTTCACGATTTTTCATCAGCTTCATGGACTGGCCGCCACAGGCGGCTGATATGAACCCAATGGAAAACATGTGGGCTGATGTCGCCAGAACATTAACAGAGAACTGGCCACGAAACCAAACAACTACTGCGGACGCTCTTTGGGACTGCGTCGTGGGAGCCTGGGAGGAAGTTGCTTCTTCAGGCTGTTACGTCCGACGGCTTATACATTCTATGCCAAAACGCAGGATAGGAGTACAAAAAATGTAGGATTCTGGATAAAATATTAGATTCCTTAAAATGTTTTGTTACGCCTTCTTTTTCGTCATTTTACCTCATTGGGAGCTAGTGGAATATCGCGTGGCAGCAGAAAAGATACAATATTGGTTAGTTTTTCTTTGAGTTGCCTTTCTAATTCAAGTGGGTTTCTTTTGAATATACAGTTTGTTAAATAATCTATTTTGATTTCATTTATACCCTGCCTAGATACTTACGTTACGTTATGTTGGTTGTATTCGGCAGTGACCCACTTTTTTGCTGTCAAGTGTACCACGATAAACTATATTACAAAAGCATGAATAGGTACGTAAAACGGCCTTCGCATTTTTTGAGGTAAAGATGTTGTCCGCGGTTGATGTAAAGAGATGTACTATGTTGACCAAGGAAAACGACTCAGATCGTAACTCGTAGCGGATGTCGAGTATAATTACGCTCAGAGAAACGGGTTTTGCGCTACTATGGTAACAAATACCGGGTAAGAATCGAGTGATGTGACGCAGTTTTATAACACTGGATTTTTTTTTTTGGACCAGGGCGGTTAAATAGCCTGCCCAGGTATCGACGTATAGGTTTCCCAAAATCACTTCACACGCATGCCGGTGTGGTTCCCTACCTCAGACCGTTCTTAGAGAAAGCAATGGCTGAAATAAACGAAACTTGCAGCAATGGATTTAAAATTCGAGGTGAAAGGATATCAGCGACAGGGTTCGATGATGTCACTGCTATCTCAGAGAACCCGAGGAAAAATTCCGAGACCTGTTGAATGGAATGAACAGTCTGAGTACAGAATGTGGATTGAGCGAAAATCAGAGAAAGACGAAAGTTTTGACGACTAGCTCAAATCAGATAAGCGAAAAAATTAACGTCAAAATAGTAGACGTGGTGATGGATTTTTGTTACTTAGGAGCAATATAACAAGTGGCGTACGAATGAAGGAAGCTGCAAGAAGCAGACCGTCACAGACAAAACTGCATGCTCGCTGAAAGAAATTTTGCTATTATCAAGGCGGTCAAGATTCACGACCCTCAATGATGGTGAACTTGATCCCCTTGCAAGTGGCAACATGTATATGATATACCATGGAAAGGTGAAAGACATGGACACAGTTAATTCTACAATAATTATGCAAATGAACAGGTTTCCTTCATGTGTGAATAGTAGAAAACTGTGCACACAAAAATCATGATCCCATTCATAATCATGCAGCAGAACTACAAGAGATATTAACGTGCACACTCTGAAAGAAGATTGTAGCGAATCTTTGTTTAATACGCAAGTGTGTTTATTCTCAAACACGAGGTCGCTTTGGTTATGATCTAAATAATTTTTCAGAAGCGATTAGTGTATAACAAGTAAATATCTGTTTATGAACCCGAAGTGCTTCTGTTTCCACACGACAAACAGATTAACAACTACATTAAGGATGTTATTCATACTGTATACTGCTTGCCTTCCAAATGCAATTCAGTTTCATTTCAGTTTAAATAAGCATGTGCATGTGTATGTGTCAAAACGTGGTTATCTAATCGAGATATCTGAAATATTTACACAAATCATAACAGACTACTCTAAAAAGAGTTTCATGTGTGAAAACTTGATTGTCTAACAGAGATATCTGAAGTATTTAAGCAAATCATAACAGCCTACCCTAAAAAGAGTTTCAGATGTATAAATTCGTACGTTTCCACTCTGTGAAAGCGTAATGTGAAAAACAATCTATGTTGCAGCTCAAAGTTAACTGTGATTTATTGTATGAAGATGTAACAACTTTCTGTAATAAAATTGATATTGACACTATTTTTGTTGAGATTTCTTTTCTTCTCATACACTCTGTTATGTTATAATGTTGTTCCTCTTTGAAGCAAGCATTACAGAAAGAGAAACAAAGAGAGAGAGAGAGAGAAAATTTATGTTGGTTTATAACTCAGAGATATGAAATTTACTGATGGTGATGATGATGATAAGGCAGATGTGAAAATGTTGTACATAGTTTTGGATGTTTGTTGTGAGTACATATGCGAGATGAAAAGTATTGACAATGCAGTGTAATTTTTACAGAGGTGGAACGTTATGCAGTGTGCGCGCGCGCGTGTATGTGTGTGTGTGTGTGTGTGTGTGTGTGTGTGTGTGTGTGGTGGCGCCAATTTACACAATGCAGAGGCAGATAACGTTGAAAATTAAGCTACTTTTACGCAAGTCAGATGAAGCTTATACAGGTTTTTCGAGCAGCACTGCATTATCGGCAAATATATTGGAACAGAACATCATTTTTTTGGATTTCTAGTGATTTGGCTGCTTCATTTTAATTATATGCTGTGAATGGCTGGAAAGGGAATGGGAGAGTAAAGCAGGAGGTTAGGGAGGGAAGGGGTGTGGGCAGAACTGGGCTATTTCTGCCATCTTAATTATTACAACTTCCCACCACCCCTACAACTTTGCATTTTTTAAGTTTCCCTTCACAGCCATTGTGCATTTTTTAAATTGTCTCCAATAGCATCCCGTATTTTTTAATTTTCCCCCATACGCATTCTTTAATTTTTGGATTTCCTCCCCCACCATCTTGTGTTGTTTAGCAATTGCCGCGCAGACTAGCGGCGGAAACTTGAACTGCGCTCTGGAGTCACCATATATATACGATACTGCTGTTATTACGGGAGCTTCGACAAGGGTTTCCACGGAACCTGTGTTAATAATCGGAGGCACAATGATAGCTAGGAACTACACTACTGGCCATTAAAATTGCTACACCAAGAAGAAATGCAGATGATAAACGGGTATTCATTGGACAAATATATTATACTAGAACTGACATGTGATTACATTTTCACGCTATTTGGGTGCATAGATCCTGAGAAATCAGTACCCAGAACAACCACCTCTGGCCGTAATAACGGCCTTGATACGCCAGGGCATTGAGTCAAACAGAGCTTGGATAACGTGTACAGGTACAGCTACCCACACAGATTCAACACGATACCACAGTTCATCAAGAGTAGTGACTGGCGTATTGTGACGAGCCAGTTGCTCGGCCACCATTGACCAGACGTTTTCAATTGGTGAGAGATCTGGAGAATGTGCTGGCCAGGGCAGCAGTCGTATTACCCTCTTGAACCCACCGATTCCATATTCTGCTAATAGTCATTGGATTTCGACCAACGCGAGCAGCAATGTCGCGATACGATAAAGCGAAATCGCGATAGGCTACAATCCGACCTTTATCGAAGTTGGGAACGTTATGGTACGCATTTCCCCTCGTTACACGAGGCACTACAACAACGTTTCACCAGACAACGCCGGTCAACTGCTGTTTGTGTATGCGAAATCGGTTGGAAACTTTCCTCATGTCAGCACTTTGTAGGTGTCGCCACCGGCACCAACCTTGTGTGAATGCTCTGAAAAGCTAATCATTTGCATATCACAGTATCTTCTTCCTGTCGGCTGAATTTTGCGTCTGTAGCACGTGATCTTCGTGGTGTAGCAATTTGAATGGCCAGTAGTGTACAAAAGGGTGCTCCATGTGGAGCTGTCATTTGAACTCAGGTGATTCACGTGAAAAGGTTTCCGACGTGACTGTGGTCGCACGACGGGAACTAACAGACTTCGAACGCGGAATGGTAGTTGTAGCTGGAGGCACTGGACATTCCATTTCGGAAATCGTCGAGGAATTCAATATTTCGAGATCCACAGTGTCAAGAGCGTGCAGAGATTAAAAAATTTCAGTCATTACCTCTCACCAAGGGGAGCACAGCGACCGACGGCCTTCACTTAAATACCGAGTGCAGCGACGTTTGCGGAGTGTTGTCAGTGCTTATAGACAAGCAACACTGCGTGAATCAGCCGCAGAAGTCAATGTGCGATGAATGTATGCATTAGGACAGTGACCTGTGTGGTGTCACCGCCAGACACCACACTTGCTAGGTGGTAGCTTAAATCGGCCGCGGTCCATTTAGTACATGTCGGACCCGCGTGTCGCCACTGTGTGATCGCAGACCGAGCGCCACCACAAGGCAGGTCTCGAGATACGGAATAGCACTCGCCCCAGTTGTACGACGACTTTGCTAGCGACTACACTGACGAAGCCTTTCTCTCATTTGCCGAGAGACAGTTAGCCTTCAGCTAAGTCCATGGCTACGACCTAGCAAGGCGCCATTAGCCTTACATAGTTTGATAGTGATCGTATGAAATGTCTCATCAAGAACGATGTATACAACAAGGATAAATAAAAGTTAAGTATTCGAGGAGCTGCATACTTTTCTTATTAGAATTCACTACTTATCCTGTTCCAGAATTCACGCCCGTCTGCGTTAGATAGCGTGCATTTAGGCCTCCTCTATCTACAAGGTGTTGGCACATTTACCAACACATCAACCTGAAATCTGGAATTAAGAAGTATGGCACCAGGCGACCGATGGCAGTGAGTCTGCTAACAGCACGACATCGCCTGCAGCGCCTGTCTTGGGCTCATCTCCACACTGGTTGGACCCTAGACGACTGGAAAACCGTGGCCCTGTTCAGGTGAGTCAAAGTTTCGGTTGGTAAGAGCTGATGGCAGCATTGGTGTAGCGCAGACCCCACGAAGCCATACACTCAGTTGTCAACAAGGCGCTATGCAAGGCGGTGGTGGATCCATAAAGTTGTCAACCAAGTTTACACGGAATAGACTGGGTCCTCTGGTCCAACTGAGCCGATGATTCACTGGAAATGATTCTGTTCTGCTACTTGGAGACATTTTTCAGCCATTCATTGGCTTTATGGTCCAAAACAAACATGTCATGTCACTAAGCCACAATCGTTTGCGATTTGTTTGAAGATCATTCTAAACAATTCGAGCGAATGATTAGGTCGACATGAATCCCATCAAACATGTATGGTACATAATCGAGAGGTCTCTTTGTGCACAAAATCCTGCACCGGCAACACTTAAACCGTTATAGACGGCTACAGGGAATCCAGTATTAGAATCAGAATTTAAAAGATCTTCGGAAGACATTAGATCAAATAAGGCAGAAGTAATGGATGAAATTCCATCGGAATTTCTAAAATAATTGGGGGGGGGGGGCGGGGGAGCGGCAGTATAACGACTATTACGTTGGTGTGTAGAATGTATGAGTCTGGTGACATACCATCTGACTTTCGGAAGAACATCATCCACATAATTCCGAAGACGGCAAGAGCTGACAAGTGATAGAATTATCGCACAATGAGTTCTTGCTTACAAGAATAATATACAGAAGGACGGAAAAGAAAATTGGGAATGCGCTAGATGACGATCAGTTTGGCATTAGGAAAGGTGAAGACAAGAGAGAGGCAATCCTGACTTTGCGGTTAATGATGGAAGCAAGACTAAAGAAAAATCAAGACTCGTTCATAGGATTTGTCGACCTGGAAAAACTATTGGACAATGTGAAATGGTGCGAGATGTTCTAAAGTGTGAGAAAAATATGGGTAAGCTATAGGGAGAGACGGGTCATAAACGGTACACAAAAGAGGACATCAAAAGGAGACTAGCATGGCAAAAATGTTGAAAATTCGGTGGACTGCTAAGGTAAGGCATGAGGAGATTCCGTGCAGAATCGGAGAGGAAAGGAATATGTGGGAAACACTTATAAGGGGAAGGGACAGGAAGATAGGACATCTGTTAAGACATGAGGGAATGACTTCCATGGTTCTAGAGGGAGCTGTAGAAGGCAAAAATTGTATACAGAGATTGGAATACATTCAGCAAATAATAGAGGACGTAAGTTGCAATGCTACTTTGAGATGAAGAGGTTAGCACAGGAATTCGTGGCGAGCCGCATCAAATCAGTCAGAAGAATGATGACCCCCCCCAAAAAAAAAAAAAAAAAAAAAAAAAAAAAAATAGCCATCACGATAAAGAGAGGACAATCCTTCCGCGAATTGCAGATGGCATGGCTAATGGTCACCAAAAGTGGCTCAAGGAAGTCGAGGGGGCCATACCAACACCTGACGAGTGACAAAACAGTTCCTGCCTTGGAAGCGAATACTGCCACTCATCTCAGGAGGGTAATTCAGTGTCGGACAGCAGCGTATGAGGCGTATATCCGTGTAATTGTCACACTTACCTACTGACGTTAAGCTATGGAAACCATAGATGACACCGATGATTACCATAAAAATCTGAATGGCTCTAATTGCATAAGCTGCCATTGCCCCATCGTCGACCACTATCCGATACCGCGGCATGGGAAGGTGTGGGAAAAATTGCCTGGGGGCCAGGATTTCTCTGAAAATGACCTGACGACGCTTCAAATCATAATATAAACGGTTGCCATTCGAATTGCCTAGCGCATCCGCTATGTTTCAGAGGTATATCGAAGTAGTGAGTCTAGACATTTACAAAGCTCTGCTTTCTCGTTTTCTACCGTATGGACGTGTCTATTTAGTACAGACGTCTTGTTTTGTGCTGTTGAAATGGGCACCCTAAAGTGAGTTAGCCCAGGATTTCATTGAGATGGCTGCTTGCTTGCGCGGTCTTTGTTTTCATTATCCGTTACATGGTTTTCCAGATTTATTCCAGCGACTGTATTTCATGTGAGAAATGGTAGTTCTTTAATCAGTTTCACAACTTAGCTGGAACATGTGGGAATCTACCTACTCTCTGTTACCCAGGTAAACAAGTTGTTTATCTCATTGCTCTTCCACACTCTAAATAATATTAAGGGCAGTAATATGAATATAGGATTGTTTTTCTGCCTTTTGTGAATATGTGGTAATGATAATTCACTTGGTCTGTTGAAGGGCAACTGTATGGAAGACATGAGACTTTGTATAAATTTTCTGCACAATGTATATATACTTATTCAGTATCCACATAATGTGTGACTGACGAAGTTGTTTTCCAGTCCTCCGATTTTTGTTCAAATTCTGACATGTGTTGACTTAAGAACTTGGCTAACGACAGAATGACATTCAGGTTAATTATATTTCAAGACGAAAACGAAAGAACCTCCTTCGTCAGAGCATAGTTTTGTTTTGAAGTGAAATTGTCAGTTAACAAGGTAAGTCCCTGTTGCAGCGAAACTTCAAGGCACTTGTCTGAAGTGACGATGACGTCAGTATTTACCTACCATACGGAATAATTTCAATTTATTAGGTGTTGTAGGTCGCAGTGCGCAAGTTTATTTGCATTGCACGAATCACTCCTTCATTAATACATATAGGAAAAAGCTAAATGATATCTGATGTAAAGGTTATAGTTTCAATCTATTTGGTTTAGCTTACGTTAAATCCTCCTTTCATTATTCCGTCGCGCAATAAGAAAATTTATGGTTACCGGAAAATGTAAAGTAATGTTCGTCAATTGGCATTTTCTACACTTGTGGTTGAGAGTTCATAAAAGGGAGAACATTTTCAGTACATTACAAACCAGAGTCATTGTTTATTAGGCATTCGCAGGTTAAAGTTCGGTAACAGGTTTAAAGAGGTGAAATTCGTATGGCGTGTACCAAGTGAGCCACTTGCATTGAGGACGTCATGGATTGACCTCAAGCCTAGCAAGGCGCTTCCTTTAGCGATTGGCTTCACATTGGAAGATGGTGAATACTTTCGCTTGCAGTCATTAGCCTTCTGAGTGGCTTGTCGTGGACCGCCATGTTACTCCGCCCTGTGGCATCCTCCCCATCTCAGAGCAGCATCTTCATCCAACGACCGTAAACGTGTCTTACCACACCGTCCCTTCTTGTAGACAGAGCTTTGTACACACTTTTTTCCTCGACGTTTCTGCAGACAATTTCTTCATTGCTTAGCAGTCCACCACATTTTAAGCGTCCTTCTATAACAAATATCTCAGTTACTTCGACTCTTTTCTTTTACGATCTTCCCACAGTCCATTGTTCACTGCCATAAAGTTCTTTGCTCCAAACGTAAAAGTTTATCCTACAAATAAAGATCTTTGTTTCATAGAAGTAGACTTCTTTGGCCAGGACTTCTCTCTTCGCCTAAGCTAGTCCTCTCTTAATCTCCTCCGTAATTCTTCTGTCGTGTTATTTTACTTCCGAGGTAGGGAAATTCTTTTGGCCTTATCGCCGTCCCAAATTTTGAAGTTAATTTTTTCTCTAATGTCGTTTCTGCTAGTCTACATTACTTTCGTCTTTCTTTGGTTAGCTCTCAGCCCATATTATGTGCTAATTATGGTGTTCATTTGATTAAACAGGTATTATATTTCTTCCTCGCTTTCACGGAGCAAATATTACCCGTGACGTCGTTTCAACCTCAATTTTGATCTCACACCTGAAGGTTTCTTTTTCCCATCACTAGTACTTCGATGAACAGGTCCTTTACAATCCTAACACCTGTTAATTTGTCTTCCATTATTGCTGTTCTCTCTGGATTCTACAAGTTGTGTATTACGCGTCTTTTCGTTTCAATCCGTTTTTTGATGCAGCTCTTAGCTTTGTTTAGGGAAATTTAAATATGTTGCACTAATTTACACTGTCGAACGCGTCTTGATATTTCTTAACTCATGCTTTCAATATCAAGCGACTAGGGCTGGTGATATGGTGGTCAAACCTACGTCTAGAAATCGGTAGGTCATGAGACGGATTCACGGAGTATTCAGTATGCCTACATCTCTCAACGACGTGAAGATCGCTAAGAACGTCAAGTGCTTCGTATTCCGCTTTAAACTATAGGTTCTTTCCTCCAAAACGCTCGGGCAAATGCGTAGAATTGAAAGATTTGCACCAAGTCATGGACCATTATTATTGCCACGCACAGCATCAGAAGTGTTATTCTGGGAATATTTCCTTTTATCCAGCCAAATCGATCGCCTTCAATCAATAATAATAATTAGCATATGGCATTGGTGGCCGGGAGACCCCTCGCGGGGCGGTTCGGCCGCCGCTCCACAAGTTCCTTAACGCCACTACGGCGACTTGCGAGTGAATGAAATGATGATGGAAGACACGCTACACCCAGTCATCTCGAGGCGGAGAAAATCCTTGACCCCGCCGGGAATCGAACCCGGGACACCGTGTGCGGGAAGCGAGAACGCTACTGCAAGACCACGAGCCGCGGACGCATTCAATCAATGATCAGTTTTCATTTATGTTCTGCCGTACATTATTCTTGTCAGAAACATCGACGCATGAGTTGTTTCACTGTTGTCTGACAGTTGTCATATGTCTCTGCGCTTGCTGTCTTCGGGATTGTGTGGGTGGTATGTCTCCAGTCTCCCAGAAGTGAGACACCAACTTGGTCGTTTTGATTTTGGGAATTCCGAAGGACTGGGGCCATACTGTCCCATAAGCACATTGATGGCACTTGCCACATACCTATTCACCGTTATAAATTGATAATGCAAGGGTAGAATTATACATTTCAAATTTAACAAAGTGAACCTGGAGCCTGTGCTTGCACATCCGTTTGTATTTTACGCCCTTTCAAGTCTAGGTGGTACTTTCTGACAAGTTTCGAGGTGGATTCAAGAAGTGATGGCTGGCCACAGTGGGGTCCAGGTTTCGGAATTATTTTCTCACAGGATTAGCTGAGTCACCACAAGGAATAAGCTTCGGCCACGGCACCCAAGAGAGAACGGGCTGACATGCAAGACACCACAACAACTCGTCATCCAGTCGGTGAGTGAGCTGGATTCCACCCCCACCATTGGCCTTCTCAGTTCTCTTCCGACAGCGGTATAAGACATTGATGCAAGCCGCAGTGGCCTTCGAAAGGCATTACAGAGCAACATTGGGTGCCAATCGAAACGGAAACTTTTTTCGCTGTCTCTCTCCCAGATGTACGACGCTGGTCCCATCATGCAGGAGGCCATGGATGAAGAAACCATACTTAATTTTTCTGTACAGTCTAATCGGCCCAGATCCCCCGCAGCCACGTTCGATATGCCGATAAAAGAGGGAAGAGATTTAACATAGTACGCTCGTGATATCTATCCAGCATATTCTGATCCCGTCCGCATGAGGTGCCAGCAGAACGTAGAGAGCAACCTGTGAGCTAGCGATTGCCGAGCTGCCTTGAACATCTAAACAGCGCGCCGTTCGACAGTGTAGTGAATGAAGCTTCTAGCGACGCGAAATTTCGGTACCTGCTATTCTTCCCGTCTCTTAGTTTGTTTAAGATTTGAATTTCTGCTTCACGAAAACTTTGGTTCGTTATCGGATTTCGGTTGGCCTGCCGATTCACTTTGACGTTCTGCTTGCCAGCTGAACTGCCATCGGCGCCAGCAGTTGGCATTCTAGCCGTATCACGACCATAACGACTAGCCTTACCGGCTTCGCAGCTCCAGGTAATTACTATGCTGAAGTGACACTATCGATAGCGGTGGTAGACACAGTAGATAAGGTGCAATAGAAGTAGCATAAACTTCAAATAAGGCAAACTAATAACAACAACGAAAAATTTTATGTAGGAGTTCCTTTCTATAGCACATTGTGATTAATACTGTTCGTGATATACATCAGTGAATTGCTCACACACTCCTGACCCTGGACGCTCAAAGCATGTTAAATTCCAGTCCAGATGAGACCACCCACATTAGAGCCTAATATTAAACCCCCAGGATCAAGCGCAATGGTTTATTAAAATGATCTGGCTCGGTTCCACTAAATTTTTTCGTGAAAGTTCCGCTTCTTAGAAGATACACTGTTTCCAAAGAGTAAATTTTGTGCGCTATTCATCATCATTTTTCCCTCAGTAAAACAGTTCATCATATTAAACTTTAATTAATGATCACAGTTTCGTACGACCACTCATCGAAAATCAGACAACGAAACATAAAGAAGATAGGCCAACTAATTTTATCTCTCTCCCCCGCCCGTTCCTCCCCAGCACTCCTGCATACTGTGTGGCATCGTTACAGAATCTCCTTCTAGAACATATTTTTTAAACACTTAAGCACAAAATAAATCCCGTACTTGTCATTATTTGCGACCACTCTGCAATATTACCCAATTCATTCTTCTGTCTTAATGGTTTGTTCAAGGATTAAAATTATGTACTAATGGTAGTCACAGGCGAACCGTTACATATGACCCCACTCAGACGAAGCACTGCCGATTGTTGAGTCCATCCAGACAAACCTCAAGCTGAGCCCTTAGTTAGCAATAGGCTTTTTAGCTTTATATTTCCGATATAGAGCAGATCCCTGTGGGGCACTGCATACAAAGCGAGGAGCTTTTCAAAACACAATAAGACAACAAATAAAAACTTTACACTAGATACCAGAGACTAATACGGAGTAAAATTGTACAATAATCGATCATTTGAATACCAGAAGTTATTAATGGTCCTGAACATATAAAACATGGAATAAGTACGAAACTGTCACTTTTATTTTAAAGGCGTAGCTCCTACTCAAATTTTTGAAATCTGTATTTATTTCATTTTGTACCAATCTCATGAACATTTCCTGTTTTTAACCAAGTTTACGTAAGAGAAATTCAAGAATCTATTCTGTAAATTTTACTTTGAGCAATAACAAATGCTCAAACGAAGCAAGATGTGTCCAACCGCAGTGTAAACAATAAATTCAAAATTAATGATTCTGGTTTAACGCTATGTTTGGTTGGCTGCTTGGCTGGTTTCTGGGAGGGGACCAAACAGCGAGGTCATCGGTCTTTAGAAGGAACCATCCCGGCATTTGCCTTAATAGATTTAAGGGAATCACGGGAAACCTAAATCAGAATGGCCGGACGCGGTATTGAACCCTCGTCCTCCCGAATGCGAGCCCTGTGTGCTAACTAAAGCGCCACCTCGCTCGGTGGTTTAATGGTAAGATATAGTTTATAACAGAAGTTTCCATTGGTTTTGCTAGCACTCGTTCAAAATACTAATTAGACATGACATTTTTAAACAATACAGAATACTCCCAAAATTGTATTTTACATTTTATTTTAATTACACTCATTTCTCAGATCCAAGTTTTTAATCCTCTACTATATACCCGGACTCGTCCAAGCAATCCGCTCTTTACATTGTTTGCCAGATCATCTTCCTGATGTAGTTGAATGTCAGCTCGTAGGATTTCATCTTGTCACAAATGTGCTGTTTAACAAGGTAGGTTAAGTCCATTTTTTCTGATTTTCTGGGGACATCAAACAGATAACTTTTGGTCAGGTGTATGATCTGTTGCTATACCTCTTTCCAACAAGGTCACATAACGTTACGATGCAACATCCAAGTCGTATGAAGTCCCTGTTTTAGAAAATGGTGTACACTCTTTTCCCCTTCTTTATCAGTACTATTCGTTTCAGATCTCTTATCCCCATAAGCTTATTCCGACAGTGGCTGCGCTCTATAAATTCTAAAATATTCGAGTGTATTCCTGTTTGTGAACATCCCCATTTGCTAATAAATATAATACTTTTGAGGAGTTAACGTTTAAGCCTATTTCCTAGGACACTTCACCGTTGTGCTGCAAAGGTGATCCGCAGCAAATGTGGATGATCATGCGCTGGAAATATTGAGCATGTTTCTTTTAATGTGTCTGGAGATTTTTTTAGAAGCTGCCAGAAGAGAGAAAGAACTACGAGAGCATTTCCGTTTTGTCCCGGGCAGTAATCGGAAAGCCGGCGGTGGCGGCCGAGCGGCTCTAGGCGCTTCAGTCCGGAACCGCTCGACTGCTACGGTCGGATGTTCGAATCCTGCTTCGGGCATGGATGTGTGTGATGACCTTAGGTTAGTTGGGTTTAAGTAGTTACAAGTTCTAAGGGACTGATGACCCCAGATGTTAAGTCCCATAATGCTCAGAACCATTTGAACCTTCTTTTTTTTTTTTTTTTTTTTGAAGGTATTGGAAAATAATTTTACTATTTTGGTGTGTTCTTCGTATCTGTGTTTACTTAGAGCGTGTATTAAGGCTGAAGATACTTCATTTGATCCACGACCAGCCTAGACTTCAGCCGAGCAGCAGAAACTTACAGACTCGTTTTCAATGTTGCTAATAGAATAATACGACAGTTATCGTGCATAATGTGCTTGGTTGTACTTGTTGTGGAACAAACAGTGAGACAAACCGTTGTGTAACAGAAAAAAAATTGATTGCTCTTGTGACCTGTGTTCTCTGCCGAAGTTTGGGGACATGAACAGCAACATAGGTGGGCCCTGGTGAAGATGCAATAGCTCTTCCTCAGTTCAGGCACTGTTCTGAGTGATCTCTTTCCTCTGGCGACTCAGACTTCCGTTGCGATATTCTGACGTCAAACACCAGGTGTTGACGCACGGCGGGAGGCGTAGACAGGCGAGGTGATAACACAGGGGAGCGCCGACGCGGCGCGGCGACGGTGACGCAGGCTCCGGGTGACGTCTGCTGCCGTAACGGAGGGCCTCGGTGTGGCCCAGAATCTGACTGCGAACTGCTTGCGGGACTGACGAAGGCGAGCGGATCGCAAGGAGGCAGCGGCTGCAGCGGTGTTGGCTGCCCGAGCTGGGCAGAAAGGCAGCGGTCCCTCCTTCGCGGCCCAGTGTCGGCAGAGTTACGACGACGGCGCAGTCGCACACAGCCGGGGCGCCACTTACAGCCTAGCTGGCCGAACACACTGACGGACTGGTACAACCGTGGTGAAATATTGCTTCCGTGCTCTGACAGTTTCGAAAGGAATGACGTTTTTGTGTCACTCGAAATCATCTAGAACAGGGCAATATCCGAGATCTGGCGTAATCGTTAGAACGCATCGACTACGCTCAAGTCAGTCACGAGGGAGTGGCTTCTCGAAGGCTGATACAAGGGCGGGTGTCACAGTGTCACGGAAGTCTTGCTGCTGCTGCTGCGGATGTCCGCGGCTAGTGGACTGATTTTGACGCTCGTGGTCTGACAACACAGAAATTGATCTCGGAGTTGAATTGCCGGAGTTCAAAATGGTTCAAATGGCTCTGAGCACTACGGGACTCAACTGCTGAGGTCATTAGTCCCCTAGAACTTAGAACTAGTTAAACCTAACTAACCTAAGGACACCACAAACATCCATGCCCGAGGCAGGATTCGAACCTGCGACCGTAGCGGTCTTGCGGTTCCAGACTGCAGCGCCTTTAACCGCACGGCCACTTCGGCCGAATTGCCGGAGTTCAATAACCATAGTTCAATAACCAGAGTTCAATCACCAGGGTTCAGTCACTGGAGTTCAGCTACCAAAGTACAGCCACCAGAGTTCTGTCACCAGTCATCAGAGTTCAGTCAGCAGAATTCAACCACCGGAGTTCAATCACCAGAGTTCAGAGACGACCACCTGCCATATGGCTGTGGTCTCGTTACTATTCTGGGCTACCACTTCTGCTCCAAGTTTTCCGTTACAACTGGACAATTTCTGTTTCTGCATCTACATGGCCTCCCCCCGTGAACCATGGACCTTGCCGTTGGAGGGGAGACTTGCTTGTCTCAGCGATACAGATAGCCGTACCGTCGGTGCAACCACAACGGAGGGGTATCTGTTGAGAGGCCAGACAAACGCGTGGTTTCTCAAGAGGGGCAGCAGCCTTTTCAGTAGTTGCAGGGGCAACAGTCTGGATGATATGGCCTTGTAACACTAACCAAAACGGCCATGCTGTGCTGGTACTGCGAACGGCTGAAAGCAAGGGGAAACTACAGCCGTAATTTTCCCGAGGGCATGCAGCTTTACTGTATGGTTAAATGATGATGGCGTCCTCTTGGGTAAAATATTCCGGAGGTAAAATTGTCCCCCATTCGGGTCTCCGGGCGGGGACTACTCAAGAGGACGTCGTTATCAGGAGAAAGAAAACTGGCGTTCTACGGATCGGAGCGTGCAATGTCAGATCCCTTAATCGGGCAGGTAGGTTAGAAAATTTAAAAAGGGAAATGGATAGGTTAAAGTTAGATATAGTGGGAATTAGTGAAGTTCGGTGGCAGGAGGAACAAGACTTTTGGTCAGGCGAATACAGGATCATAAATACAAAATCAAATAGGGGTAATGCAGGAGTAGCTTTAATAATGAATAGGAAAATAGGAGTGCGGGTAAGCTACTACAAACAGCATAGTGAACGTATTATTGTGGCCAAGATAGACACGAAGCCCACGCCTACTACAGTATTACAAGTTTATATCCCAACTAGCTCTGCAGATGACGAAGAAATTGAAGAAATGTATGATGAAGTCAAAGAAATTATTCAGATAGTGAAGGGAGACGAAAATTTAATAGTGATGGGTGACTGGAATTCGGTAGTAGGAAAAGGGAGAGAAGGAAACGTAGTAGATGAATATGGATTGGGGCTAAGAAATGAAAGAGGAAGCCGCTTGGTAGAATTTTCCACAGAGCACAACCAACTTGGTTCAAGAATCATGAAAGAAGGTTTTATACATGGAAGAACCCTGGAGATACTGACAGGTTTCAGATACATTATATAATGGTACGACAGAGATTTAGGAACCAGGTTTTAAATTGTAAGACATTTCCAGGGGCAGATGTGAACTCTGACCACAATCTATTGATTATGAACTGTAGATTAAAACTGAAGAAACTGCAAAAAGGTGGGAATTTAAGGAGATGGGACCTGGATAAACTGACAAAACCAGAGGTTATACAGAGTTTCAGGGAGAGTATAAGGGAACAATTGACAGGAATTGGGGAAAGAAATACACTAGAAGAAGAATGGGTAGCTTTGAGGGATGAAGTAGTGAAGGCAACAGAGGATCAAGTAGGTAAAAAGACAAGGGCTAATAGAACTCCTTGGGTAACAGAAGAAATATTGAATTTAATTGATGAAAGGAGAAAATATAGAAATGCAGTAAATGAAGCAGGCAAAAAGGAATACAAACGTCTCAAAAATGAGATTGACAGGAAGTGCAAAATGGCTAAGCAGGGATGGCTGGAGGACTAATGTAAGGTTGTAGAGGCTTATCTCACTAGGGGAAAGATAGATACTGCCTACAGGAAAACTAAAGAGACATTTGGAGTAAAAAGGACCACTTGTATGAATATCGAGAGCTCAGATGAAAACCCAGTTCTAAGCAAAGAAGGGAAAGCAGAAAGGTGGAAGAAGTATATAGAGGGTCTATACAAGAGCAATGTACTTGAGGACAATATTATGGAAATGGAATAGGATGTAGATGAAGATGAAATGGGAGGTATGATACTGCGTGATGAGTTTGACAGAGCACTGAAAGATCTGAGTCGAAACAAGGCCCCGGGAGTAGACAAAATTCCATTGGAACTACTGACGTCCTTGGGAGAGCCAGTCCTGACGAAACTCTACCATCTGGTGAGCAAGATGTATGAGACAGGCGAAATACCCTCACACTTCAAGAGGAATATAATAATTCCAATCCCAAAGAAAGCAGGTGTCGACAGATGTGAAAATTACCGAACAATCAGTTTAATAAGCTACAGCTGTAAATTACTAACGCGAATTCTTTACAGACGAATGGAAAAACTAGTAGCGGCCGACCTCGGGGAAGATCAGTTTGGATTCCGTAGAAATATTGGAACACGTGAGGGAATACTGACCCTCCGACTTATCTTAGAAGCTAGATTAACGAAAGGCAAACATACGTTTCTAGTATTTGTAGACTAAGAGAAAGCGTTTGACAATGTTGACTGGAATACGCTCTTTCAATTTCTAAAGATGGCAGGGGTAAAATACAGGGAGCAAAAGGCTATTTACAATTTGTACAGAAACCAGATGGCAGTTATAAGAGTCGAGCGACACAAAAGGGAAGCAGTGATTGGGAAGGGAGTGAGACAGGGTTGTAGCCTATCCCCGATGTTATTCAGTCTGTATATTGAGCAACCAGCGCAGGAAACAAAAGAAAAATTCGGAGTAGGAATTAAAATCCATGGAGAAGTAATAAAAACCTTGAGGTTCGCCGATGACATTGAATTCTGTCAGAGACAGCAAAGGACTTGGAAGAGCAGTTGAAGGGAAAGGACAGTGTATTGAAAGGAGGGTATAAGATGAACAACAACAAAAGCAGAACGAGGATAATGGAATGTAGTCGAATTAAGTCGGGTGATGCTGAGGGAATTAGATTAGGAAAGGGAGACACTTAAAGTAGTAAAGGAGTTTTGCTGTTTGGGGAGCAAAATAACTGATGATGGTCGAAGTAGAGAGGATATAAAATGTAGACTGGCAATGGCAAGGAAAGCGTTTCTGAAGAAGAGAAATTTGTTAACATCGAGTATTGATTTAAGTGTCAGGAAGTCTTTTCTGAAAGTGTTTGTATGGAGTGTGTCAATGTATGGAAGTGAAACATGGACGATAAATAGTTTGGACAAGAAGAGAATAGAAGCTTTCGAAATGTGGTGCTACAGAAGAATGCTGAAGATAAGGAGGGTAGATCACGTAACTAATGAGGAGGTATTGAATAGGATTGTGGAGAAGAGAAGTTTGTTGCACAACTTGACTAGAAGAAGGGATCGGTTGGGAGGACATGTTCTGAGGTATCAAGGGATCACCAGTTTAGTACCGGAGGGCAGCGTGGAGGGTAAAAATCGTAGAGGGAGACCAAGAGATGAATACAGTAAGCAGATTCAAAAGGATGTAGGTTGCAGCAGGTACTGGGAGATGAAGAAGCTTGCACAGGATAGAGTAGCATGGAGAGCTGCATCAAACCAGTCTCAGGACTGAAGACCACAACAACAACAACAACTTCTACATGGATACTCTGCAAATCATATTTAAATGCTTGGCAGAGGGTTCATCGAACCACCTTCACAATTCTCTATTATTACAATCTCGTACAGCGTACGGAAAGAACAAGAACGTAAATCTTTCCGTACGGGCTCTTATTTCCCTTATTTTACGGTGGTGATCGTTTCACTCTATGTAGGTCGGTGTCAACAAAACATTTTCGCATTCGGAGGAGAAAGTCGGTGACTGGAATTTCGTGAGAAGATTCCGTCGCAACGAAAAACGCCTTTCTTTTAATGATGCGCAGCCCAAGTCCTGTATCATTTCAGTGACACTCTTTCCAATATTTCGCGTTGATACCAAACGTGCTGCCCTTCTTTGAACTTTTTCGATGTACTTCGTCAGTCTTACCTGGTTAGGATACCACACCGTGCTGCAGTATTCTAAAAGAGGACGGACAAGCTTAGTGTGGGCAGTCTCCTTAGTAGATCGGTTACATTTTCTGAGTGTCCTGCCAATAAAACGCAATGTTTAGTTAGCCTTCTCCACAACATTTTCTGTGTGTTCCTGCCAATTAAAGTTGTTTCACAATTTTATAAAATTGTTTTACTTTAATTTTATGAGCAGCAAGTTCTGCTCGAACTCTGTCTTCTGACAATGTCATTTGTGAGCTTCATTTGGCGTTTCATTCCACAGCAATAGTACACACGTCTGTTGCAGAATAATTAAGCCCCATAAAAAAAATGCTAGAAAAATGTTACTGAGGCCCCATTTTTCACCTCTGTAGAGTGGGGAACGCTCCAGTTGTTCAGAGCTAAGAGTTTTGTAATATCCGAGTCAGAAGTAAAACACCGCTTTTTCCACTTTTGTCTGCTATAAATATCGTCTCTAGCCTTCAAATCTGACATGCACTGCAAATGTGACATACACGCAATCACAGCCTATGTCTTTAGAACGTTTTGCTTTGTTCTGGAGTTCTCACCTCTTTTATTGAATGGATTACCATTAAGTATGGCGGAAGCCCTACTATTAATTCTGGTTATTTCTATGCCGACAGTGTGTTTGTCACAATAATATGCAACATAAAATGTACGTATTATTGTGAACTACAGAAATACTTCTCAACTTGGCGCTAAGATATTTTGGTTGAATTACTTTCCTATCGTGGTCTGAACTAAATTTTGTGTTGGTCATACTGTTTTTGAAACAAACCCAAACCTTCCACTTAATTTAAAAGGTTGAAACTGGCGTTTTGGAGTGAAACAATGACGTAGCTCGATGCATCTCAACTTATAGAACAAAAATCCTCTTCAAACTAATAATGGGGCCTCAGTAACGTCACTCCTTATGTATATTCATTATTAGCAAAATATTAACATTCCTTCATATAACTTCTTGTCAGGTATGTAGGGGAGACCAGCCACTACTGAAACGAAGTTTAAGTATCTGCCTTGGTTGTAACACTCATTACAATGATTTATCAACTAAATTCTAATTACCATCTCGAAAACTTCTTTCAATGTACGTATAAATTCTCTCACAATCATTACAACTTCTGTACTTTCAATACGGTAATTAAATGCATCATTCCTCACTCCACTCTATAACATGACAGTGGCGACATTTTACATAAATCACCCTTCTCACACTAACTTTCACTTTCACACATCTTACATTGAAATATATAACATGTTACCATTTACTCCATCTTATAAAAAACTGACATAAATACACTTTACACATTTTGGTACCACTGGTGCTAGTCGCCCACTCTACAGAGATCTGCTATTCCATATTACTCTCCAAACAGCATACAGTTAACTTCAATTCAATATGTATCATTTACTATCGTAGAAATATTAATTGTTTCATCCATTTTCATTATGCAGTTAATATGATGACATACTTAAAAATGGAACACCTGACACATATTACATTACGTAAATAATTAATCTCGTAACTTCATCGTTTCCCTTTGAATATAAATAAGTAAGTGACGAAATAAGACAACTGCACCACAAGTAAATAAAATATAAAAAAATGTATTATAACTACTAAACTGTTTTGACGTAAGTTTTTTCCGTTTTTCTCACTGGTTTACCCAAGGACCACCGCATTTGCAGTGAACATGGGTACCCTGAACACGATATCTGAAAGCCTCCACCTGGGTCTCGATCATAGATGCATCTTAAGCCTTTGCCTTCTGTTTTTGGATTGCATAATTTAAAGTTACTACCGATAAATGCAGTGCTTCTACATATGTTGCATGCTTGTTACAACACAGTCCATTACTGGCTTGCTCTCTCAACAGTAACTATGCTGACAAGCTGGGTAATACTGGCTAATAGCTTATTGCTTCCTTCATATATATCAGTTCTATTAGCTATGAGCTAAAGTTTCCTGACACGTACTGTTCAAACTGGAATCTTCATCTGAGTATCCGTAACAGATAATTTTTTAATTAGGTGCACTACCTTCATAGGCTCTAGTATATTTGCAAGGACACAGACATTCTTTTTTTAAAGGCTGTTTAGAATTTAACCAGTGTGGTACTTTTAGCCTTGTACTTCAAACGCCATTCAGCAGCTTGACTTCTTAAGTTGTCACGGCATCTTCAGTATTACCCATAGTAAGATAACCATAATATCTTTCAGTTTTCTTACAACCTTCTTCTATGAACATTTTCATACTTAGCAGACACATCCCTCAATTCTGTACTTGTGTTAATGGAGACTCACCACCAAGGCCTGTTGCCCACACAACTGTTAAGAAGAGATAATGCACACTTATTACATGAATTATATAACTCTGCTGCTACTACTGTCTGGTAACAGTTACCTAGTTATATCTTACTTGACACTCCTCTACAATCTCTAGCCTAGCATCTTGAAGATTCTTTATCAAAAGACTACTTTGTGATTTCACAAACTTTCTTGTTTGACTACCTTCAGATTTCAGTGCTTTTTTACATTTTCCAAATTCACACTTTGTATCACTTAATTACATATGAATAGCGTCTGATTTTCGAAAGCTAGCTGTCACTTTCTCATGATGCGATTTCAAACGTGCAGATAGTTCCTTGTTATAAGAGTCCTATTTATCATGTAGTGTAATTCTCTATTCCAAGCCTTCATTTATAACCAAATATCTCACACACTATTCTCGTAGCACTGATCAAAAGTTGATCCTTCTCCATTTTGCCTACAAATTGTGAAGCAAAAGCTTCAGAAACTTATCTTACACGTAACAAGACCTAGTAGCACACACGCTGTTTACATCAGCTGTCAACTAGGTCGTATACGCTGCCAATGGACGCACAATGCTGAAGCTGCAGCCACGGCCCCTCGGTTTTGTATCGGCAGATGAGTTATTGAGAGGGATAGCGCCGCTCACCGCTGTTGACTGCGAAACGTGTCTGCGACCCAACCGCTGAAGTTGAAGGGCAGTACCTTGTCTGCGGTTGGTAGGCACTAGCTCCATCAGATACAGCAAGAACTCACTTGTACTGCCCCGTGAGAACTATTGTGCTGCCAACCTGTTCTGTGAAGTCAGCAGCCACTTCGCCATGAAGACCTCAGCCGGCCGCGGTGGTCTAGTGGTTCTAGGCGCGCAGTCCGTAACCGCGGGACTGCTACGGTCGCAGGTTCGAATCCTGCCTCGGGCATGGATGTGTGTGATGTCCTTAGGTTAGTTAGGTTTAATTAGTTCTAAGTTCTAGGGGACTGATGACCACAGAAGTTAAGTCCCATAGTGCTCAGAGCCATTTGAACCATGAAGACATCGGCGGTCAATCGCGAATCATCGCCTAGGCAGCTAGTGCTGCGCCCGCCGCCCCGAACTAACTAACCGCCGTAGGAAAGGCCATGACGGATAAACTGTGCCACACCTCACGCCGAGATCAGCTGAAAAGAACCACCAGCGTCGCATGTAGGGTTTAAGTCGTTGCGCCGCCGCTGATCCCCTATTCGTAGACTACAATTCTAAATTCTCCCTAAAATCAGTGGACTGCCGGTAATATCCCGACAGGAAAGTAGCCAATGTGGCACCCAACCTTTCGGGAAGACTCTGTCGTCACTATTGTGGCATACTAACTATCTTGAGGTGATGAAGAATGCTTTTTATAACCGTTTGTTTCCTCACACACTCCCGATCTTGGATGTTCAAGCAATATTTTGTTCCAGTCAAGGTGAAATTACCTACAATAGGAGTAACATTAACTCCTTGGAGTCAAGTGCAACGATTTATTATGTTGATTGTCCTAAATAAAATGATCTCGCTGGACTGAATTAACATTTTTGCCTTCACAAAATCTGAAAGTTTCATTTCTCTTAATTCTGTTACGGACTGTTAGTGATTATTTTTCCCACAATGAAAGTACAACTTTTCAGGATCTGAAACTTTAGTTTATAATCATAGTTCATTACTGTCACTCATACAAGTTCACTGTATGGATCATAAAGAGTAAAGTGGTTAGCACACTGGACTCGCATTCGGGAGGACGACGGTTCAATCCCGTCTCCGGCCATCCTGATTTAGGTTTTCCGTGATTTCCCTAAATCGTTTCAGGCAAATGCCGGGATGTTTCCTTTGAAAGGGCACGGCCGCTTTCCTTCCCAATCCTTCCCTAACCCGAGCTTGCGCTCCGTCTCTAATGACCTCGTTGTCGACGGGACGTTAAACACTAACCACCACCACCATAAAAAGTAAAAATGCTGCAACTCATTAGAAGTACAATTTCACTTAAACAAGCGCAATGCACCTTATATTCTCTCACTATCGTCGAATAATCTATTCCAATTTCTCAGTCAATATTCCTCTTCTTCTTTTGCTTGTTCCTTTGTCCTGCAGTTTTCACAGGGTGGCATGGTTAATTGAAGGGGTGGCTAGATGTCCTTCCTGTCGCCCCCCATGTACCACCCAGGATAGAATCAGTGTTCCCCTAGCTGTCTGCGTCTAGTCTAAACCATGAAATAGTGTGAACATGTTTCAAATGTCTGCAATATGTGTAACTGAGGCGGGAAGTGCGTACCAGCCCGGTTTTCACCTACTAGGATGTGTAAAACCGCCTAAAAACCACATCCAGACTGGCTGGCACACCGGCCTTCGTCGTTAATCCGTCGGGCGGATTCGATCTGGGGCCAGCGCGCCTACCCGAGTCCAGGTAGCAGCGCATCAGCGCTCTCTGCTAACCTGGTGGGTCAGTTTCACACTCAATATTAACTGCAATAAAAATCTTTGCCTGGCGCAAAACAGATTATTCCGTCAGCCGTACAGAGGCTTCTAGAAGTGCTATCAAGGATCTTCACTTTTATTTCTTGTACAGCAGCAGTCGCATTCCGACTTTCGTTGGTTGCAGGTATTGTCACCCTGTGACCTTCTCATACAGTCACGGCCAGCTACTTTTGCCTCTCCCAGCACTTCTGGATACTGCGTAGCGTACAAAATCTCCTTCTGGAACATATTTTTACGCACATTAGCACAAAATATATTATGCTTTGCGTGAACACAGCATCTCACCCATTATGGAACACATATTCAGTTCATCACGCAGGGGAATGCGAACTTCAGTTACACAAAATGGAAATCAAACAGCATTAACATTAATGCTGGTTAATGTTGGAGTTGAAATTTGTGATAAAATGACCGAGAACTGTGCTGAGGACGGAAGGCAAGTCGACCGAAATCAGTCGGCACAAGTGATGTGCAGTAGCATTATTTTGGGAGGGCGTTTGTATTCCGGTCAGCTGAATTACCTGGTCGGACTATCCGGGAACAATCATGTTTTTCCCTCGTATCAAATGGTTCAAATGGCTCTGAGCACCATGGGACTTAACATCTGAGGTCATCAGTCCCTTAGAACATAGAACTACTTAAACCTAACTAAGTACACCACACACACACACACACACACACACGTGCCCGAGGCAGGATTCTAACCTGCGACCATAGCGGTCGCGCGGTACCAGACTGAAGCGCATAGAACCGCTCGGCCACTCCGGCCAGCTCCCTTCTATCATTGTTGGGCTCGATATTTGATAAACTGCAACACTAAAATGCTAGTATTAGCGTGCTTCGTGGAGTCTTTGTATCTAATGCTTGAGGTACGTAAGTCGCATATCAATTACCTGCATTATTCGCTGTATGTATTAGTTACATGATGCACTGTGGCGTACCACTCTCTCTACATATCCCTTAACCGTTACTTGCTCGAACCAACTTGACGTATCACTGCCCGTAACAGACGCTGGCTTTTGATCGCTTCCGCTATTTCTAATCCTTCATTCCTCGGCGTATGCGGGTAACAATTCTTTAATTTGTTGCTCTGTAGTTCGAGATATGATGGTGATATCTAAGACGGATACTGCTTCAAATATGTGGGATTTTCTCGTGAAAAATTAAACTCAGTGCTTGAGGAAAGGATTTAACCAGGAGGAAGGTAAAGGCCAGCAGAAAGGCTGTGATGTGGAAGGTGAGCCCAAGGTTAACAACAGCGACAATATTCACAGTTAAAAATTTTAAACAAACAAACTGTTTAGCAACGGAAAGTTTAATTTCATACAGCATCTGTTTATGATACTGAAATCTTACGGAAAAAAAAATTGAGCGCTCAGCTAGAAAAATCTCTGATATATTTAAAGCAATGATTGAAATTTAGCTGTAACAAATCCGAAGACAATGGTATTTTAAGTAAGATGTTTGCTTTACAATATTTAGCAGTTATTAAGGCATTCAACATCTTGTACTACCAGCAACTCTCTCAATTCGTGCTAAAAGTTTAAGCTAACGAATGCTTACGTTAAGAAAATGGCTCATTAAATTTACAACTTCAAGAATACCAACATGAATAAGACCGATAGTCACTTGATTTCAGAAACAATCACTTCTCAAGAGACAACTGGCTAAAATCGTAAAACCCACATTCAATAACTGGCTTCGAAAAATTTACAGAGGTTAAAACGCAATTAAATGAATTTCGTTTACTCGCACAGAATGTAAGAAAATACTGCTAGGTACACACTTAAACACTGTTCAGTTGCCAAGTGGCAAGCAAATTAAGAGAGGCACATTAACAAAGCTACCTTTAAACACAATAACGTTAATTAACTTATGTACATAACTTAGCCCATAATAATCCAAGGCTGAGGCGCGGATCCGTTCTTCTTTGTCCCAGAAATATTACAAATACGGTTACTGCATTGTGCAGTTTCCTTCCTCCATCAACTGATAGGTCCAGACCATTAGGACTTTCATAAACAACTTAAATTGCTTGCCCAACAATATGGAGGCAAAGCCGACAAATTACAGGACCCAAGGAGTAGTGCACTAAAACAGACAAAGTTTATAACATTACTTAGGAGCAATAGTTGTTTACGCCGAAAGCTTATATTGCTTAAAGGGGCACTAGATGCATGAGCATTGACACAAGGGTAAACTCCATTATCTGACAAGAATGAAGCAAGCTACCAAATTACCGCCAGTCTCCACTAATAAGGTTCATTGTATGTAAGCATGACGCAGCAAGAGAGCGTTTACAGTTGTGAGTGCTTACAGACTAGATCATGTAATTCAGCTGACCAAGCTATATCACAGTCACATGCAAACGTATGCTTGAGCCTGCTACATTTCTCAGACCTGCAACTAGCACACGCAGTTGCAAGCATTAAGCTCCATACTGAAAGCTTGTGATCCTTCTCCCCACTTTATAAGCAGTCGTTAGAATCAGCTTTGTCCGATGCGCAGCAAGGCTCGCCGTTTTCAACCGTCGGAACTGGTCTCATCTGGCAACGTACACAGTAGTATCAATAGACACGAGGTCCCCACCTCATAGCTCCACGTACCTCTTGAGGGAAGGACAGTCGCAGCTGACCAAGGCAGCAGCAGCCGACTGACTGGAAGAGGGTATCCACACCCCACGTGGACCCACAGCACTCTTCTCTACTACGTCTTGTGACCGCCATCCGCACGCTTATCATTCGTGACCCCGACCTCTCGCAGCTAGTTTGTTTACTCGACCTCACAACACTCGAGCGAACATCTTATTGTCATTGTAAAGCGTTATTTAAACCTCTGATCAAACTACATCTCCAACCCAGTAAAACTACGCTCTCTGAAGGACTTTCTGCGCCTTGGTGCATTTGATGTGGTCTTTCTCCAGGAGGTTTGTGCCCCCTTTCTCTCTGACCTGGTTGGTTATGAGCCACTATATAACATCGACCCTGACGCCAGGCGGGGCACTGCGTTGGTCTACACATCAGAGTTAACTCCATCCAATGTTACAAAACTACCCACTGGTCGCGTTCTTGGGTGTATCATTCGGGATATACTTTTTATTAACATCTATGCTCCTTCAGGAGCTAATCACAGGCATGACAGAACAACACTTGTTACGTCAGAGATCACCCCTTTCTTGACAGCTCGTCGTCTTATTGTGTTTGGTGGAGATTTTAACTGTGTGGTAGCCGATGCTGATCAGGTCCCAACGCCCATGAGGTGTGAAGCACTCGCTACACTCCTCGAGGCGGCTGACCTTAATGATACGTGGCGCCACTTTCATCCCGCCCACACACAATATACTCACATCTACCCCACTGGAGCAAGCCGGATTGACCGTGTTTATGTCTCTGCTGATTTGCTTCCTGCCCTTTGTGCCGTCCAAGTCATTCCTGTGGCCTTTAGTCACCACTGTGCGTACTCTTGCTCCCTGCATATCACGGCCCCAACCCCGATTCCTCGGGGAACCTATTGGAAGATGAATACACTTCATCTCCCAACGCTGGAACTACGCACTCTTGTCACGAAAACATGGCGGGATTGCATCGCTACTGCATCGAAGTACCCTACCACTATAGTTTGGTGGCTCCGCTGTGCGAAGCCGCGGCTGCGACGTGTTATCTAGCAACATGGTCGCGAAGTCGCACACTGGAAGCGATGCACATTAGATTTCTATCAACAATGTCTAAACGATGCACTAACCCTTCACGCTGACAGGTATGACCAGCTACGCATGCGCCTCAACAAAATTAAAGCGACAATCCTTCGCTTCTCTCGGGAGAAGGCCGAGGGGATGGTGGTGAGACGCCGCTCCACATCCCTGATTGAGGGCGAGAGGCCTTGCCTCTGAAAGGAATCACGCAAAGAAGAACACCATTCTACGCCTTAAAAAGGATGATGGTACACGCCTCACAGACCATCGTGAAGTTCTCAAACACCTAACAGACCATTATACGCACCTCTTCCAGGATGATGCGGTAGACGTCGCCGCCCAACGAGAACTTATCGGAGGGGTCCCAACTTCATTGAATCGTCGAGACCGCGACTGTTTAACTGAACCACTCACACTCGCTGACCTCACATCTGTCCTCCGTGCCTGTCCAGGACAAAAATCACCTGGCCCCGATGGTCTCCCTTATGAATTCTACCAACAATTCTGGGACCTGTTAGAAGACCGCTTCTGCAAAATGTGCGAGGAGATTTTTGCTGGTTGCGAACTACCCGCCGAATTTCTAGCTGGACGTATTGCCCTTATTCCAAAGGTCACAGGTCTCTGTCGAGCTAAAGACCTGTGTCCTATCACCATTCTTAACACTGTTTATAAGTTGGTGGCACGAAGCGTCGCCTCTCGTCTTAAACAGGTAATGAATAAGGTACTTTGCCCTACTCAATCATGTGGCGTTTCGAACCGAACCATCTTCACAGCCGCCTCTCTATACCGTGATGCTGTCTTACTCACCGCCGACATTCGAACTCCGGCTGCAATTCTCTCCCTAGATTTCGCCGGTGCCTTTGACAGGGTCTCCCACCTTTACCTGCTAGCCGTTATGTCGCGGATGGGCTTTGGGGAGCGCTTCATCAGAATCATCCGGCACTTCTTGAATGGAGCAAATTCGACAATTGTTGTGAACGGTTGCCGATCACGACCAATTCCTATCAGATGATCAGTCCGACAAGGGTGTCCCTTCGCTATAGCGCTGGCCCCGTACTGCGTGACATCGGACGGATGGTAGATGGTGTCGCTCTCCCAGGCGTCACCTTGCGCAGTGCGGTATACGCGGATGATGTCGGTGTGTTCGTCGAAAACGCTAGGGACATCGATTCACTTCGCCGAATTCTCAACGTTTATGAACAAGCATCCGGTGCCATGTTAAATTCCAACAAAACGGTGCTGATCCCGCTGGGACCACGATCATTGACCATCGAACGCCCATGGTACCGAGTTGTGGGGGAACAACGTATCTTGGGCCTTGAGGTGACTGCCTGTCCGCAGCGCATGTCAACACTAACGTGGAGGCGGCTTCTCACGCGCATCAGAGGACTTTGCGTGAGTCACGCTGATCGACGACTCGACCTCCATCAACGAATCCAACTGATTAATACTTACATCCTATCACGGGCATGGTACGTAGCACAACTCCTTACGCTACCGAAAGAAACCGGCAGAGCCATCTCAAAAGCAGTATATTGGCTCTTGTGGCGGCATGCACTGTTCAAAGTTGTTGCGCGGACTTGTACACTGCCAAAGGTCGACGGGGGCCTTTGACTCATTGACTTTCACCGCAAATGTGCGGCCCTCCTGATACACCGTATCGCCACCTTGCGTGAAACTGACCCAGGTGGGACAACAGCGGTTCTATTCGACCGTTATCGCCCACGATCGGCGCGTGCACCAGTCTGTTTGACACATATTCCGTTCCGGATGACGAAAGTCAAGGACTATTAGCTCAATCAAAGTTATGTCCTAACAGTGGCCACTGACAAGGCACGCACGTCGAAGCGTCTTTACCAGGCTCTTCGAGGCCAGCCCACACCACATAAATTAGAGGACAGACGACCGTCGGTCATCTGGCACCAAGCTTGGGCTAATATCAACAACCCAGCCCTTCCCACGGAAGTTTCGGCGCTATGGTATCGTGTCGTAAACAATTTAATACCCGGTGACGTCGACACCAGAGAGCATCGCCTCTTATGCTCTCACGTCACAGAAGTGTGGTACCTTGCACGTGTGCTCATAGCGCTGATCGGTGGGACGACACCAGACAATGTGTCCACCGACTGGTTCCTTACCCCTGATATTCAAACCCACCCCCGACCAAGACGTAACGCAATGGTGTGGCTCTTGGGCCACACCATTTTCACGATCTACGACCTTTCCCTTACCGATGCTGTCTCTTTCATGGACTACCTGTGGAGCCAGCATCGCCTGGCGGAATCTGATCGGAAATATACGACTACCTTTGCACGATTTCTGAAAGTTGCAATGGTCCATGGTTATCAAAAGGTGTTCCGGGTTGACTAAGGCACCTCGTCCAGGAATTGCCTGGGTTTACCCCTGGATCTTTGTCACTCGGACTTTGCAACTAACTTTGATTTGACTATACCTAAGATTCGACATTGGAAAAATTATTGCCAAACATTATTGAAAAATTAGGAAACACGCCATCATCTTAGAAGATTATTACTTCGTTAATTCTATGGGCGATGGGATTATCTCGCCAGCTTCGTTTTCATTTGTGTGTGCTGCCGTCCCTGTTTTTTAATTTGCCTCCATTTCTGTCTTTATTTATTTCTTCCGTTTTAGTTCTAAAATCACTACTTGCTTCACACCTGCAGAGAGAGGTGTCTTTCTGAGTAATGTGTCGTCGCCCCTGAGGCATGGCAGAGTATGCCCCCGCTTTTATTTTCGTTTTATGGCAAAAAGTCTCGCTACTAACAGCACCCTGCTGTACGTGCTGCGTCGACACCAGAGGATGGCGGCATTTTTGGAGAGGTAAAGTTAGGGCTTTAGGGGAGGAAGAGGCCCAAAAAAGAAAAAGAAGTGTAGTATCTGTTCTTATCAGCTTAATATCTGTACGTCCTGCATCGCAGGACCAGAATATTAAACTCATTTTTGGCTCATGACGGAGTGCTAGTGGCTTGCTCCACCTCTGTCGCGGATTGGCCCGGCATTGCAGTACCGCCGGGATCGGCCCACCTAAAATTAATTAAAACACAGCCTGAAATGGGTTAATATTCTGCAGTGATCAGATATTCCGCTGGTAGCAAAACTTGTCGTAGTTGTCGATATGCCCAGTAGTTAGCTGCTTACACACCACGATTTCTTTTAATTAATTTAAGATTATCTCAAGTATTTTTTTTTTTTTTTTTGCGGTTAGCCGGACCGCTCTTGCAGGCGCGTCGCCGCCGCACGCACGCAGAATGCGTGTGCACACACACGTATGCAGTAGGCGGTGGACGATGTAAGCACTCGGCTAGGTGTAGCTCGCGCCGGTGTATCTCGCGCCGGTCTGGCGCTGCTGTGGGGCGGACTCACGGCTTCTCCACTGCCCTGGCAGCTAGCGGCGTTCAACTGAGAGTCGCAGTTTACTCTTGGACATGGAGGGTAGTACTGGGCTGTTGACGAGTGCTCTCGTGAATTGTCGTTCCTTCCGGCACTTGCTTTTGCGATGTTTTCGACAGTCGCTTGTTGCCATATCGGCTCGTACCACCGTGTGTCACTCCCACAAGTGGAGCGCACACGCTGCAAGCATTTAGGCCCTTCCACTGCGGTTTTTCCTTATCGCTCTTCTCGGTCTTTTGGTTAAGAAGCACCCCGCGGTCGGAGCTGTCCGTTGTGCTCTGTAGTGGGTCGTGAGTCGCGTTTCGTGGTCGTTTCGTTTGTTCTTGGTTTTTCCAGCGTTGATATTTTTGCGGTGAATATGTTGAACCGGTCGAACAGTATTCAATGCGTATTCGACAGAGCAGCGAGACGGCCAACGGCCTTTGAAATACAAGAATGGATATTTGGTGACCTGAAAGTACCGGAAAATGACGTCGACACCTTTCAACTGGATTTTATCTTATTCTCGTTATTCGTGAAATTTCTCGACCAAGAGAAATACGAAAAGTATGGCCTGGCACTCGCGGGCGAACATCCGTTCCGCTACTTCGATGGAACAGTCGGAACAGTGCATATAGTGCCATCTGGCTTTGGGATACGGACTGTGCGGGTATTTAACGTACCCCCTGAGGGTCCCAATGAAGTAATCGGCCGTGTCCTGTCGCGGTATGGCAAGGTGCTTAGCGTCCCGAATGAAAAATGGGGCAGTGCCTACCATTTCCACGGCAACAGCGGAGTCCGTAGTGTTCTTATGGACCTCCGCCAGCACATACCGTCATATTTAAATATTGCGAGTACAAGGGCACAGGTTACCTATATAGGGCAACCACAGACATGCTCCCTCTGTCAATCCACGGAGCATCTACGGGTGGAATGCCCGCGCAAGCGCCCTGTGCAACTGCCGCGGGAACGCACGGAAGGTGACAACCTTGTGCCTCTTCTCAGCGAGATAGTGGCGGGTGCTGCCCACCGAACCGCTGAGAGAACTGACGACTCGACTCCGGGTCCGTCAGGAGAGGTGAAAACGGTACCTAGTGCAACTGTTGACAGCCCTATTGAGATTGTCTCGGACCAGACGCCCGTAGTGGCAGTAACGCCGGCGGCGACTAGTGCTCCTGCTGTGGCCAGTGATGTTGTCACTGTAGAACAGATGGAGGTAGTTCTTCCTACCCCACCCCCACCGGCAGACAACGCCGAGTCCCCCCGGCGTCGTCATAGGTGCAAGAAGGCGAGCCAAGAACAGCAGGCGGAGGAGGAGGGCGTCATACGTCCCCCTCCAGAGAGCAGCAGTGAGGCTGAATCTCAGGCCTCATCAGTTACACGCTCTGTTTCCGCTGACCGCTCGGACGGTATGCGGAAAACAGCTCGCCAATTAGAAGCACTCATTAGTTCATCACGAGATCGGGGAGCAGTCCCCGCAAAACGTAAAAACGATCAGGGTACCAAACAGCCGCTGCAGCGCACTCGCACCCTCTCACATACCGCTGCGACTGAGCCGTCTGCGCCGCCTGGTTCGGACTATCCCGGCGATGGGGGAGGACTGAACTGGGCTGACGACGAAGACGACGAAATGCGTGACTGAGTGGGCTCGTTCCCACATGAGCTGTCTGGTATTTGTGTTTAACATCCGGGGTGAAGTAGCAGGATTACAGTTTCGATCTTTACGCACCTGCTTACATACGACCATGACCTCATCTGACGTTACTTTCTCTGTGTTGTTCTCTGATGCCTGCCATTGACCGTCAGCCGGGAGCCCTCTCCCTTTTAACAGTCAATATCAACTCCATCTCCAACCCAGTAAAACTACGCTCCCTGAAGGACTTTCTGCGCCTTGGTGCATTTGATGTGGTCTTTCTCCAGGAGGTTTGTGCCCCCCTTCTCTCTGACCTGGTTGGCTATGAGCCACTATATAACATCGACCCTAACGCCAGGCGGGGCACTGCGTTGCTATACCGATCAGAGTTAACTCCATCCAATGTTACAAAACTACCCAATGGTCGCGTTCTTGCGTGTATCATTCGGGACGTACTTTTTATTAACATCTATGCTCCTTCAGGAGCTAATCACAGGCATGATAGAACAACACTTTTTACGTCAGAAATCACCCCTTTCTTGACAGCTCGTCGTCTTATCGTGTTTGGCGGAGATTTTAACTGTGTGGTAGCCGATGCTGATCAGGTCCCAACGCCCATGAGGTGTGAAGCACTCGCTACACTCCTCCAGGCGGCTGACCTTAATGATACGTGGCGCCACTTTCATCCCGCCTACACACAATATACTCACATCTACCCCACTGGAGCAAGCCGTATTGACCGTGTTTATGTCTCTGCTGATTTGCTTCCTGCCCTTTGTGCCGTCCAAGTCATTCCTGTGGCCTTTAGTGACCACTGTGCGTACTCTTGCTCCCTGCATATCACGGGCCCAACCCCGATTCCTCGGGGCACCTATTGGAAGATGAATACACTTCGTCTCCCAACGCCAGGACTACGCACTCTAGTCACGAAAACATGGCGGGATTGCATCGCTACTGCATCGAAGTACCCTACCACTATAGTTTGGTGGCTCCGCTGTGCGAAGCCGCGGCTGCGACGTGTTATCCAGCAACATAGTCGCGAAGTCGCACACTGGAAGCGAAGCACATTAGAATTCTATCAACAATTTCTAAACGATGCACTAACCCTTCCTGCTGACAGGTATGACCAGCTACACATGCGCCTCAACAAAATTAAAGCGACAATCCTTCGCTTCTCTCGGGAGAAGGCCGAGGGGATGGTGGTGAGGTGCCGCTCCTCATCCCTGATTGAGGGCGAGAGGCCATCCAGCTATCACCTTGCCTCTGAAAGGAATCACGCAAAGAAGAACACCATTCTACGCCTTATAACAGACGATGGTACGCGCCTCACAGACCATCGTGCAGTTCTCAAACACCTAACAGACCATTATACGCACCTCTTCCAGGATGATGCGGTAGACATCGCCGCCCAACGAGAACTTATCGGTGGGGTCCCAACTTCTTTGAATCGTCGAGACCGCGACTGTTTAACTGAACCACTCACACTCGCTGACCTCACATCTGTCCTCCGTGCCTGTCCAGGACAAAAATCACCTGGCCCCGATGGTCTCCCTTATGAATTCTACCAACAATTCTGGGACCTGTTAGGAGACCGCTTCTGCAAAATGTGCGAGGAGATTTTTGCTGGTTGCGAACTACCCGCCGAATTTCTAGCTGGACATATTGCCCTCATTCCAAAGGTCACAGGTCTCTGTCGAGCTAAAGACCTGCGTCCTATCACCATTCTTAACACTGATTATAAGTTGGTGGCGCGAAGCGTAGCCTCTCGTCTTAAACAGGTAATGAATAAGGTACTTTGCCCTACTCAATCATGTGGCGTTTCGAACCGAACCATCTTCACAGCCGCCTCTCTATACCGTGATGCTGTCTTACTCACCGCCGACCCTCGAACCCCGGCTGCATTTCTCTCCCTAGATTTCGCCGGTACCTTTGACAGGGTCTCCCAACCTTACCTGCTGGCAGTTATGTCGCGGATGGGCTTTGGGGAGCGCTTCATAAGAATCATCCGGCACTTCTTGGATGGAGCAAATTCCACAGTTGTTGTGAACGGTTGCCGATCACGACCAATTCCTATCAGACGATCAGTCCGACAAGGGTGTCCCTTGTCAATGTATTTGTTCGCTATAGCGCTGGACCCCATGCTGCGTGACATCGGACGGATGGTAGATGGTGTCGCTCTCCCTGGCGTCAACTTCCGGAGTGCGGCATACGCGAATGATGTCGGTGTGTTCGTCGCAAACTCTAGGGACATCGATTCAGTTCGCCGAGTTCACAACGTTTATGAACAAGCATCCGGTGCCATGTTAAACTCCAACAAAATAGTGCTGATCCCGCTAGGATCACGATCATTGACCATCGAACGCCCATGGTACCGAGTTGTGGGGGAACAACGTTTCTTGGGCCTTGAGGTGACTGCCCGTCCGCAGCGCATGTCAACACTAACGTGGAGGCGGCTTCTCACGCGCATCAGAGGACTTTGCGTGAGTCACGCTGATCGACGACTCGACCTCCACCAACGAATCCAACTGATTCATACTTACATCCTATCACGGGCATGGTACGTAGCACAACTCCTTACGCTACCGAAAGAAACCGGCAGAGCCATCTCAAAATCAGTCTATTGGCTCTTGTGGCGGCATGCACTGTTCAAAGTTGATGCGCGGAGTTGTACACTGCCAAAGGTCGACGGGGGTCTTGGACTCATTGACTTTCCCCGCAAATGTGCGGCCCTCCTGATTCACCGTATCGCCACCCTGCGTGGAACTGACCCAGGTGGGACAACAGCGGTTCTATTCGACCGTTATCGCCCACGATCGGCGCGTGCACTAGTCTGTTTGACACATATTCCGTTCCGGATGACGACAGTCAAGGACTATTACCTCAGTCAAAGTTATGTCCTAACAGTGGCTACTGACAAGGCACGCACGTTGAAGCGCCTTTACCAGGCTCTTCGAGGCAAGCCCACGCCACATAAATTAGAGGATAGACGACCGTCAGTCATCTGGCACCAAGCTTGGGCCAATATCAACAACCCAGCCCTTCCCACGGAAGTTTCAGCTCTATGGTATCGTCTCGTAAACAATTTAATACCCACTAATCATCACTTGGCGGGCATCCGCCTACGGCCATCGGCTGCTTGCAGCCGATGTGGTGACGTCGACACCAGAGAGCATCGCCACTTATGCTCCCACGTCACAGTAGTGTGGGACCTTGCACGTGTGCTCATAGCGCTGATCGGTGAGACGACACCAGACAATGTGTCCACCGACTGGTTCCTTACCCCTGATATTCAAGCCCACCCCCGGCCAAGACGTAACGCAATGGTGTGGCTCTTGGGCCACACCATTTTCACGATCTACGACCTTTCCCTCACCGATGCTGTCTCTTTCATGGACTACCTGTGGAGCCAGCATCGCCTGGTGGAATCTGATCGGAAATATACGACTACCTTTGCACGATTTCTGAAAGTTGCAATGGTCCATGGCTATCAAAAGGTGTTCCGGGTTGGCTAAGGCACCTCGTCCAGGAATTGCCTGGGTTTACCCCTGGATCTTTGTCACTCGGACTTTGCAACTAACTTTGATTTGACTATACCTAAGATTCGACATTGGAAAAATTATTGCCAGACATTATTGGAAAATTAGGAAACACGCCATCATCTTAGAGGATTATTACTTCGTTAACTCTATGGGAGATGGGATTATCTCGCCAGTTTCGTTTTCATTTGTGTGTGCTGCCCTCCCTGTTTTTTAATTTGCCTTCATTTCTGTCTTTATTTATTTCTTCCTTTTTAGTTCTAAAATCACCACTTGCTTCACACCTGCAGAGAGAGGTGTCTTTCTGAGTCATGTGTCGTCGCCCCTGAGGCATGGCAGAGTATGCCCCCGCTTTTATTTTCGTTTTATGGCAAACAGTCTCGCTACTAACAGCACCCTGCTGTACGTGCTGCGTCGACACCAGAGGAAGGCGGCATTTTTGGAGAGGTAAAGTTAGGGCTACAGGGGAGGAAGGAGGCCCAAAAAAATAAAAAAAAAGTGTAGTATCTGTTCTTATCAGCTTAATGCTGGCAAGGTCGGATACAAAACACTAGATATGCGATGTATTTTCTTTAGTCATTGGTCACCCAATGCCCGATTATGACGAAGCTGCAGCAGGCTCCGGAACGTGGCCAGTCTTGCTGTGAGGGCAGCAACTGCTGGTGCTACTGCCGGACTCGCCCTGCGTTGAATACTTCTCCCTCGTTTTCTCCCGATTTTGACTGAGGGTTGCGAGGTGCTCAGGCCCCATCTGCCGCCTGTTCGATAGAGGTGTAGCGATCCGAAGCGAGGCAGATGCAGATCGGTCTCGTGTGTGTCCAGCCTTCGCTGTTGACACCGGCGGCGCAGTGGTAGTGCCATATGAGCCATGACATATGAGCCTTCACTCTGCTGGCTTTCCTTTCTTTTTCCCCCGGCCAGCTACGTCTGGGCTTCCACCGGGGTTGAACACAAGCTTATGACACTCTCCATATTGGCCAGAACAATTCTCTGGGTCACACCAAGATCGTATATTCCTGAGATAATTCTTAGTTACGTCTGCCCGAAGTGTGACGCTCCGGTGAATGGCAGGCGCCGTCGAGCAACGCCTTCGCGGCAGTTTCCAATTCCTACCGAATGTGAACCTTTCCTAAGTTCCTTTCCAAGTATTACCTCAATGACTAAAAAAATCTGTTCTTATCAGCTTAATATCTGATACGGCCTGCATCGCAGGACCAGAATATTAAACTAGTTGAAAACAAAAAAAGAAAAAAAACAAAAAAAGAAAAAAAAAAGAAAAAAAAACTCCGCCAAAGCCGGTCCCAAGCCCGGTTGAAAAAGGAGGAGTGGGAGGAGTAACACCTCATTAAAAACCTTGATTCACCTGGCCCGGGTGATAGTACCTCGTGAGGGTCCCTAGCCAGGGAAACGGTGAAGACCTCAACGGCAGTGAAGGCGGCGATGAAGTTCATCAGAACAGCGGAACTGGCGGAAGAGGCAGGCTTTTATATAGAAGCACCAGACTGTAGCGTCTGTTCCGACAGTGGGCGGCTGCAAAAGGCGTCTGTCCCACATGTTAGTGGCGGCCTCACTTATAATTCTAAGCTAAATGCTTGAATTTTTATCATCGAAAGGTTCAACTACATTTCCCCAAACCAAACTTTAACCTAAGACATGATGGTAAATTTCAAAATGGAAACTACTCCAGGAAGTAACCAATCTTCCATCGCTATTCATGGCGGTACAACTAGGCCTTTGGATTCTGGAGAGCCTAGAAGATCATGTAAGGAAGAGTCGGAGCTTCCGAGTACTTCTTCAAAGATAAGACCCAAGAAAAAACATCTACTGGGGACTCTGAATATCAACACACTTGTGAAAGTTGGAAAACTAAAACACCTAACGGACGCTCTCAATCAACGCAACATACTTATATTAGCTCTTCAAGAAACAAGGTATCTGGATGAAAATGCATTTGAATCAGGTGGATACAGGATCTACAAAGGAAAACCAGCCATTAAAAATTCCAATAATACGACTATATTAGGGACCGCATTTATGGTCAAACAGCAACTTACGGAATCAATAACTAATTTCAGCTCCCCATCAGAACGAATTTCATTTCTGACGTTCAAGTCAGGCAATAAACGCTACACTATTATAAATGCACATGCACCTATTAACCAACATAACAGAACAAATGTTGACAAAGTGGAAGATTTCTGGGAAATGCTTGAACACGAAACATCCATATTACCAAAAGAACATATAAAAATTTTAGTGGGAGACTTTAATGCACAAGTTGGCAAAGAAATAAAATTTAAATCAGTAGTTGGAGATTATCCAGCACATGCAAGAACCAACAGAAATGGGGAAAGACTCATAGATTTTTGTAGACAGTTTAATCTAAAATTAATGTCGACATGTTTCAGGAAACTAGCAAGAAAGAAAGAAACGTGGGTATCACCTAATCCAAATCAAGGTGAATATCAGTTGGACCATGTGGCAATAACGACTCGCAACTACAAGGAAATCTTGGATGTCAGAGTGAGGAAGGGCCTAAACATAGACTCAGACCATTATCTGACTGAAATAAAGACCATGTCCCAACCGAACAAACCTAAACCAAAACCAAGAAGATTTCCAAGAGTAAACACTAAATTTCTCCTGCAAAAGCAGGACAAATTCTGTCATATACTAAACACAAGAAAAATGGATAATTGGGAAGAAATTAAAGAAACAATGATAGAGTCAGTTAAGGAAATGGGACAGTCACGAAGAATACCAAAACACAGATGGTGGAATGAGCTGTGTGATGAAGCAATTGACAATCGACTAAAGGAAAATATGAATACTGGGAAGAGTTTAAAGAAGAAAGGAAAAAGACAGCAAAAATCATCAGATCAGTGAAACGAAAATATGACAAAGACAGATTAGAAGAAATGGATTCTGATTTCAAAAGGAACAACACTAGAGACTTCTATAAGACTTTCAGAGAAGTTTTAACAGGATTCCAGTCACCAAGTTTACATATTAAAGATAAAAATGGAAAAATGGTTTTAAGCGATAAAGAGAACTGCCAAATCTTAGCTGAATACTTTGAAAATCTATTAAATTGTGAGGAGCCTAATGACAGGTTACAATTTCAAAAACCGCAACATGAAAATCCACCGTCGGAACCACCTACAGTAGAAGAAATAGAAAAGATTATCAAAGCATTGAAGAATAACAAAGCACCAGGTGAGGATGGGATAGTGGCAGAAATGTGGAAACTAGGGGGCTTATCCGCATGTCAGAAAATTCAGAAAGTAATTAAAGACATTTGGACAAAAGGAATCATACCCAGTGACTGGAAACAAGCATTGATCCGCCCTCTCCATAAAAAAGGAGATAAAACAGACACCAACAACTACAGGGGCATATCCTTGTTACCAGTGACATACAAAATACTTTCTAAAGCACTTTTAAATAGAATAAACAAGCAGGACCTAATATAGGAGATTATCAAGCAGGATTTAGAAAAGGTAGATCATGTGCAGAACAGATTCTTAATTTAAAAACAATTTTGAGAGTGAGAGCTATACAAAATAAAAATACAGTAGTTACTTTCGTAGACTTCAAGAAGGCCTACGACTCAGTTGACAAACAAACACTATTCCAGATACTTTATGAATCAGGGATAGATGAAAACACCAGAAGACTTGTTGAACAAACGCTCACAGATACAACATCAAGAATTAAGTTTCAAGGCGAAATTTCTGAACCATTCAAAATCAAAACAGGAGTTCGACAAGGTGACGGACTGTCCGCAATTCTCTTTAACTTGATTTTAGATAAAGTAGTAAAAACATGGGAAAACACATTAAAAAACAGAGGCACAAAGGGTATAAGCATGGGCCAAGGAAAGAACAAATTTGAAGTAAAATGTTTAGCCTTTGCGGATGATATGGCACTGATAAGTGAAAACCGAACAGACGCAACAGTTATGCTTGATATGTTGCACGAGACTGCTGAAAAGACTTGGCTAAAAATATCCTACGAAAAAACCGAGTATATAGAACATAAACATAATACAGAAAAGTTTATGAAAACAAAGTATGGAAAAATTAAAAGAGTTGATAGATCCACATACCTGGGGGAGTGGATCCAAGCCAGTGGACTGGATAACACAACAAATAAAGAAAGAATAAAAAAGTTGGAATTTGCATATAAATTAACACAAAACTACTACAATAAGAAATCAATATCCATACAAGCAAAGATTAAACATTATAATTCAGTTATTAGGACACAAGCAACATATGGATCAGAGTGCCTAACATTGAATAAGAATGGCGAATTAAGAGAACTAGAAAAAAGAGAGAGAAAAATATTAAGAAAAATTCTAGGTCCTGAGAAAAACAGGGAAAACAGGTGGATTAAAAGGAGAAATGAAGACCTATACAAAAATACAGAAAAGATCACAGATACAATGAGGAAGAGACGGCTAAAATTTTATGGACATTTAAAAAGAATGGAAGAAACACGAATTACAAAGAAAATTTTTAATTACGTTAGTAAGCTGAAAAACACGGTAGGATGGATAGAAGCAGTAAAGAAAGACGCCAACAAAATAGATGTTACAGCAGAAATAATACGTGACAGGAATAACTTTAGGCTACTTATAGAAAACGCAAACTATGAAGAAGATGCGCCAAAACCTCGACCCAAGAGAGTGTGGACAGATGAGCAGAGACGAGCAGATGGCGAGAAAATAAAGAAGTACTGGGGAGAACGGAAGAAAAAGAAACACCATAAGTCTTAAGTTGTATGCGGTCCATAGCTGGCCAAATTCATAATTAAAAAAAAAAGCTCAGATCACAACCTCTCCTACAAAAAATGCAACACTTATTCAGTTAGGGAACGAGACATCCGAGACAGCTGGCGGAATCGATATTGCTCCTTGTATTAAGCGCCAGGTTTCGATCCCTCCTACCAAAGATGCAAAACATCCTCAGCTAGGAAGCGAGACTTAGCCGAGACATGCTGGCGGAATCGATATTGCGCTCCATCAGGTTAATTTATTAAGGATCTCAATAACCTAGCAAGGCCAACGAAAGTGGAGCTACTTTATCGAAAATATAAGCCTTGTCCAGGCCGCGCAGCGCTAAATTACGGACGAAAACTCTATCCTCCAGCTTAGCTTTAAACTTCCGACGTCCCTGGTAGCAACGACGCGCCTGCCACTGATGAGCAGGACCATTGTTTCGGCGTGCTCTCCTACAGTTCTCCTTAATCACGCCAGTTGTCTTTTTCAGGAAGAGAATCATTTACAGACCACAAGCTGGCCAAAGGTGGCAGGGGTGGTCTTAAGGGCCTCGTGATTGGTGGAATTAAACGCAAAGTTCGACCACGGGACAGAGCAGTCCCACCGGTAGTGTGATCGAGAATGAAATACCACATAACTGAAGCATAACTGAACCCTTTCGGCTAAGGACGGGTGGGGATAGTATGGTACTGTTACGGAGTGGGTTACTGCCTCATCGAAACAGAATTTCTTAAACTGCCGAGAGAGAAAAGCATGTGTGTTATCGCTAACAAGGACCAGGGGATACCCAAATACAGCGAAAATACCTGACAGGTGGCGAACTGTGAACCTACCAGCGACACCACCACTGAGTATCAACTAACCGATCCGGGAGAATCCATCAACGGCAATCAAGATGTAGTTATAACCATCACGAGAGCGCGGCAAGGGGCCGAGATACTCATAAGTAGCCTATCCATCGAATATTGAAACTGGGCTTAGCAACTTTACATTCATAACACTCCGCCACTAAATGTCTAATATCCTTCTATAAGGTAGGCCAAGTGGGAAACTGTCTAGCTTTATTTAGGGCCCAGTCCTAATGTTCCCCCAACAACACTGTGGTGAAATTAACGCAAAATAGGCGGCACCAAGTTTCTGGGAGTATGACTATCGCGCTTCCCCTGATAGCACAGTATGCCTCTTTGTAAGGCATATCCGGAAGGAGCCTTCCCACTCCAAACGTCCTGCTTAATTTTGCTCAGAAGACGTTGCTAGTCTTGCCTCTGCTTCAAGTCTCCAAATAATTCCGTAACCTCTGTTAAAACTCCGACAACCACATCTCGTTATTCAACTCCCTACTAGTTGTAATAAACGGCACCTTCGGGTTCATACATTCTACTCACTGCATCTGCGACAGTGTTTTGCGACACCCTAATGTGCCTCACCGTAAAACGGAACGCTGAAATCCGCACAGTTTTCCTGGGCCTGGCTATCACCCAACTGAACGTCAGGTCCGAGACAAAACTCACGGTGCTGGGGATAAACATTAAATTTTTCAAACGCAAACATTACCACCGAGGCTTCAAAATCTTAAACAGCATACTTCTGTGGCCGAAAGAGACCTCGAAGCATAAGCAGTGGGTCGGCGCTCCACTTGATGTTGCTGAAGAACAGCAGCAATCCCGGAATCTGAGGTATCGGTCTGGACAATAAAAGGTCGATCGAAGTGAGGTACCGCCGGCCGCTGTGGCCGAGAGGTTCTAGGCGCTTCAGTCCGGAACCGCGCTGCTGCTACGGTCGCAGGTTCGAATCCTGCCTTGGGCACGGATGTGTGTGAGTCCTTAAGTTAGTTAGGTTTAAGAAGTTCTAAGTCTAGGGGACTGATGACCTTAGACGTTAAGTCCCATAGTGCTCAGAACCTTTGAAGTGAGGTACCCAAGGGACCGGAAGGTCAGGCAATGCTACCTTAATAGCCACAAATGTCGACTGCTGCGATTTTCCCCCTTCAAAGGCCTGATATTTCTTACGCAGCAGATTCAAGTGCGCTGCTAATTGGGAATAACTGGGAACGAATTTCCTTAAAAAAATTGCCATCACTATGAATCAGGCTACTCACTTCTTGGTCTCAGGGGGAGAGGACTCTTGTAGAGCCTTAGTACGGTCTTGATCAATACGAATCCTCCCAGCCGAGACGATATGTACAAGGAAGGAAATTTGCTCTTCATCTAAATTGATGTTTGACGGCTTAACGGTAACTCCGGCATCGGTCGATAGCACGATCCCTGGCTCTTGGGCACCAAAGGATGGAGAAGGCGTAGGGAATGGTAGAAGGCCATCCCGGAGTGTCTGCTCAATGGGCTGCCACGAGATCTTCATTTTAGTTGACAGTCGGTAAGGAGAATGACACTCCGAAACGTCATCGCTAAGACTAATCCTATGTTTGATCCTATTAGGCCTAGTCTATCGGTTAATAGGAATTTATCAAGAACCCCTAACAAGGCATGGGCCTGAGCATCCTTACGACAGTCCACTTTAAATTTAGAATCTAGACTCACGACCGCAGAAACCCCAGTTACCGACACGCACTGACGAATTGTCACTGACGGAAAAACGAAGAAAAACTTTTCAAATAATTCAAAATCAGATCAGTATGCTGAATCAAGTCAAACCTCAAAATAGTTTTCGCACATAATTGTCTAATGACCACATAGCGGAAAGGCCGACAAAAACTCTATATAGAAACACTCGCCTTGAAAAGACTCAACAGGTAACAGGTGCCCATTGGCAGCACGACATTCCTGTCGGACCCGTAGCAAGGCGGGAAGTTTACAAATGTTACGACTCTGAAGGCACCCATCACAATCTGTCAGTGAAAGAGCGCTCCCAGAATCGTTTAAGGTACATACCGGTTCAAGATTGAGTTCATCAAAAGCAAACGGAAGAAGGAATTAACGGATGCCTTGATGCAGTTACAAGCCTTAATATGCGGTTTAACACTCGGAACGTCCTATCCCTACGGCACCAATAGCGATCCGTATTGCATCAGTATATTCCTGGACAGTTTCCTTCTGGCACTGAGAACGAAGAAAATTCCTATTAACCAACTCGTTTGCCATTCGAGGAGAAAATTTATTCCTAATGATGCCCATTCTTAAATCTTGCAGGGTTCCTTATCCACGCAAGCCTTCTGCAACATCAGATGCTTTAGTTACTGAAAAAGGTGTAGCTCGACTGCATGTAAACTTTGAAGGGTAGAATTTTTAGAACGGAACTGACAGTAGAACATGACCTCTTTAAGAGTTCTTGTATTGATTGTTATTTACACTAAAGTATTGAAACTTGGTACAACTGTGTTATTTAACGAAAGTAATCAAGTGCTGTAATTAGAATTTTCTATAACAATTAAAAACGATCTTAATCTATTATAATTAGGGAGGTTTTCATTCCAAATTTAGTTTTTAATAAAAAGCTTGAAAAATAATAGAGGTAGCTTAGTGGAGTCACATAGTTAATATTTTGATATGGAGCTACTATTTAGCGCCTTCAAACTTTCGTAAAAATATTGACCAAAATATTGCACCGGATTGTGACATACATTTGCACATTCTGAACAATTTTTGGCTTTCTAGCTGCGTTATTTACCGCCACTTACTTATCTCTTATAATAGTGTATTTAGAAAAACTTATTCATCTGATCATTCTGAGAGTCCACAATATTAACACTGATACACTGAAGCATACGATGAGAAAGTTTGGGAAAATTATTTTGATCTTTAATTGCACCCTTAGATTATGGCGCAATACTTTGTATGCTACCCACAGGAGCGTTATGATGACGTGGCGCTAGTCTCTCGCCTCTGTACCTCTCACAATGATGCCGCGCTTGTTTCACCACAAGGCGACTGCCAATGAGTGGCGACCATAACAAAGGACTGAATAACCACCGAAAGGATAACCTTCTACGAGTCAGAGCATGGAATGTCAGAAGTTTGAACGTGGCAGGAAAGCTAGAAAATCTGAAAAGAGAAGTGCTAAGGCTCAGTCTCGACATAATGTGGGTCAGAGAAGTGAAACGTAAACAAGTCAAGGGTTTCTGGTCTGATGAGTATAGGGTAATGTCAAAAGTAGCAGAAAACTGTATAACGTGAGTAGGGTTCGTTATGAATAGGAAGGTAGGACAGAGAGTGAGTTACTGTGAACAGTTCAGTGATGGGATTGGTCTCATCAAAATTGACAGCAAACCAACAGCGATGGTTCAGGTATGCATGCCGAAGTCGCAAGCCGGAGACGAAGAGACAGAGAAAGTATATGAGGATATTGAAAGGAAAATACAGTGCGTAAAGGGATATGAAATTCCAATAGTCATGGGGGACTGGAATGCAGTTGTAATGGAAGGAGTAGAAGAAAATATTACAGGAGAATATGGGCTTCGGACACGGAATTGAGTTCTGTAATATATTACAGTTAGTAATAGCAAATATCCCGTTCAAGAATCACAAGAGGAGGAGGTACACTTGGAAAAGGCCGAGAGATGCAGGAAGATTTTAGATTACACCATGGTCAGGCAGAGATTCCAAAATCACCTACTGGATTGTAAGGCCTACGCAGGAGCAGATATAGACTCATATCACAATTTGGTACTGAAGAAGTGTAGGCTGCAGTTTAAGACACTAGTCCGGAAAAATGAATGCCCAAAGATGTAGAATACAGAAGCACTAAGGATTGAGGAGATACACTTGATGTTCTCTGAGGCTATAGGTACTGCGACACGGAATAGCTCAGCAGGCATTTCAGTTGAAGGCTGGAAAGATAAAGTAGTTACAAAGAAGGTAAAGAAGGATAACAGAAGAAGTACTTCAGTTGATCGATGAAAGTACAAAAATGTTCAGGGATATTCAGGAATACAGAAATACAAGTCACTTAAGAATGAAATACGTAAATGCGAAATGGCTGCATAAAAAATGTGAAGAAATAGAGGAAGAAACGATTGTTGGAAGTATGATTCAGCATATAAGAAAGTCAAAACAACCTTCGGTGCAATTAAAAACAAGGGTGGTTACAAAAAGAGTGCAACGTAAATTCCACTGTCAAATGCAGAAGACCGAGAAGATAGATGGAAAGAGTACTTTGAAGCCCTCTATGAGGGGAATAACTAGTCTGATGACATGAAAGGAGAAGAAAAAGGAGTCTGTGTTGAACAGTTAGGGAATCCAGTGTTAGAATCAGAATTTAAAAGACCTTTGGAAGACTTATGGTCGAGTAAGGCAGAAGGGACAGACAACATTTCATTAGAATTTCTAAAATGGGCAACAATGCGGCTATTCACATTGGCATGTGAAATGTATGACTCTGTCGACATACCATCTGACTTTTGAAAAAATATCGTCCCCACAATTCCGAAGACTGCAAGTGCAGAAATGTGCGAGAATTATCGCAAAGTCAGCTTAACAGCTCATGCATAAAAGTTGCTGAAAAGAATAATATACAAATGAAGGGAAAATAAATATGGAGATGTGTTGGGTGATGAGCAATTTGGCTTTAGGAAAGGAAAAGACACTAGAGAGGTTATTCTGGCGCTGCGGTTGATAATGGAAGCACTAATGAAGAAAAATCAAGACAAGATTAAAGGATTTGTGGACCTAGGAAAAGCGTTCGACAAATGTTGTAAAACGTTGAAATTCTGAGAAAAATAGGCGTAAGCTGTAGGGAAAGGGAAGTAATGAAGAACCAAGTGCTCGTATTAAAAGGGTTGTAATACAGGGATGCAGTCTTTCGCCCCTGCAATGACGGAAATAAAAGAAAGATTTAAAAGTGGAATTAAGATTCAAGGTGAAAGGATGGAAACGATAAGATTCGCTGATGACATTGCTATCCTCAGTGAAAGTGAAAAAGACTTACTGAATCTGCTGAACGGAATGAGCAGTCTAATGAGTACAGAATATGAAGTGCGAGTAAATCGAAGAAACACGAAAGTAATGAAAAGTAGTGGAAATGAGAACAGCGAGAAACTTGACATCACGTTCATCATGAAGTAGATGAAGTTAAGAAATTCTGCTATCTAAGCAGCAAAATAACGCAAGGAGAACATAAATATCAGGGTAGCACTGGCACAAAGAGCATTCCTGACCTAGAGAAGTCTACTAGTATCAAACCTCGACCGTAATTTGTGGAAGAGATTCCTGAGAATGTATGTTGGGAGCACACCATTGTATGGCAGTGAGACACGGACTGTGGGAAAATCAGAGAAGAAGAGAATCGAAGGATTTGGGATGTGATGTAACAGACGAATGTTGAAAATAGGGTGGACTGATAAGTTAAGGAATGAGGAGGTCCTCCGCAGAATCGGAGAGGAAATAGGGCTCTGAGCACTATGCGATTCAACTGCTGAGGTCATCAGTCGCCTAGAACTTAGAACTAATTAAACCTAACTAACCTAAGGACAGCACACAACACCCAGCCATCACGAGGCGGAGAAAATCCCTGACCCCGCCGGGAATCGAACCCGGGAACCCGGGCGTGTCGGAGAGGAAAGGAGTGTATGGAAAACACTGACAAGATGGTAGCACGTCTGTTGAGCTTTTATTATGACGAAACTAATTACTATTAGTCAATTGGTTATCACCTACTATGGTTCGCGAATAGCGACAAACAAATCGGAAGGGCAATGTACGATGGCGTCTATAAATTTAGCCAACATAAGGTGATTTGTCTTAACGAAGATTTTAAGAATTTCTCAGAGTAAAAATTATGGTGATGAAAAAGCATAGATTAACGGCTGCTACATACACATCTCTTTTCTTTATGGTGAAACAAAACTCCTTCAGTGATTCACATAAGTGGTATCGGTAATATTCGCTAGTAAGGAATGTAGACATATCTCTTTGACCTGAGTAACATGAGCCTAATTAGTAACACATTTTTCCAGTGTCGAAAAGGGAGCATCGGGAAGGATATTGAAAGAAGGTATTCCCGCCCTATTTCTGGACATACATGTTTTAACTACTTGTAGTTTAGTTTATTTTTTTTGTTCCAAAGCTGTCTATCGGAACGATTTTAAGGTCTGGCGTCACACGTGATGCACTGGATAGGCGTGACTGCTTAACTGCTGCGTGCTACAACCTCACTGACATTCTCTGTTGATCGATGGTTGACGCACAAAGAAACAAAACAAACTTCGGGAGCCATATTTGTAGCTTATGCAGCAGTGACGTTCCTTTGCAAACGTGTTTTATTTGTGTTCCATTTAAGCAAGTACATCTACTATAATACCTGCCGCTATTTGTAGGCAGCATCGGGGCGTTCGAAACAGCTACAGGTCGAAAACACAGACGTGCGCCAGTTACGTCAACGTTGTTATGAAGAAACATGACGCCGTAAGGCCACGCGGCACTCCACAGCTTTGTGTATCGGGAATGCTATTTGTTACACCAGATAGAATGTACTAAATGACTTCTCTCGAGTGCCCGAGCAGGGAGTATAACGTACTACCGCTCCATGGTGTAGAACTCGCAGGGTTCAGTACTGCAGCGCAAATGACAATTTCAAAACGGTCAAATATTTGGAGAATGATGATCTAAACTTCTCGCTTAGAATAAAAAATCGGAATAAACGCAAACAAGGATGTAAATTTCCAGCTGTAATTTCCAGCGACGTCAGCGTCATCGCCATACATGCAATGAAGTGTGGAAGGAAGTAACATTAGCTTTTAACGTGAATTCTATGACGAAGGCATTAGAGGCAAGCACGCCGTCGGAAAGGAAAAGGAAGACGGAAGAAAGCGATCGAGATCTTTTCAAAGGAATAATCCCGACACATCGAAGTCGCTATTTCGAACCACGGTCCTCGTGGGTCCGATTCCAGTGTGAAAATCACTGCTCCATCTCACTGACGCTTTGTAAATGGTTCCATGTCACAATCTGGTTTCATTACGCCAAAGTCTTTTCGTAGCAGATTTCACTCATTGAAACAAAGGCGTTTTTCGTTGCGACGGGATCTTCTCATGAAATATCAATCACCAGTTTTCTCCTCCGATTGCGAAAACATTCTGTTGGCACCCACCTACATAGGGAGAAATGATCATCACGAAAAAACAAGAGAAATCAGGGCTCGCACAGAATAATTTAAGTGCTGGTTTTTCCCGTGTGCCTTTCGAGAGTGGAACGGTAGAGAGACAGCATGAAGGTGGTTCACTGAAAACTCTGCCAGGCACAGTAAGCACGTAGATTTAGATGTAGGTAGTGAGACGGTCGGGAAACAGTCTGAAGATGCATCTTTGAACCCTGTGCAAACAATGATTTGGGAATTTTAGTCGTGTGGATATAGATGTAGATGTCAAGTTATCTTCGAATGATTAATTCAGTCGTGGACAGGCCTCATGCCGGCTGCAGCAGTGAAACTTTAAACCAATTACTGTGACATTCTTTGTTTCCTTTATTATTAGTTTCGATATGTAGACTATATCTCCAAACTTGCTTGGCGCCCATTGAATACAATTTAGGTTACCTCGTATGTCAGTGTTTCCGTTATCTGTTTTTTACAATAAAGAAAACTGTCGACTTACTCAAAACTGCATTATTATCTACGGATACAGACTGATTCTCAATGCCCAGTGTGGGCAAGTGCTGCTCGGGTGAGTTGCCGGTAAGCCATTGGCCTAACAGTTCCTGCACATATTTTATTATTCCCAATTTGAATAAATTGTAGCCATAGTGAGAGGGCTGGATTCTTCAAGCGTGTTGACGGTGTAGTGCCCTCAACTGTAAAGACTACTCTACATGTGTTGCAACAGTACAACGTCAGATAACGTCACTGGCTATTTGATTACGAAGTCTATGAGCGCTTCCTTCATCCAACTTTGTCTAACTCGAGTAGAGCTCTGACTCTAATGAACATCACGTCGATGAAACGTTGAATTCTAATTTGTTTTTTTCTTTCTTTTACGATCTCCTTACTTCTCTATAAGAACATGTGGTTTCCGGAGGAGATTCACACTAGAACAGGGTCACCTTTGTACCAATACGAACAATTATAACAGCAAGAGGAGATAAATTGAAACTTTGAGAGGTATCTCGGTCGTTCCCTGACAGCCAGAGAGATGATGTCAGACTGCTAGACCGACGGGCCAAACTGATAGACATTGGAGCGCGTTTGCATTGATACCAGATTACATCCCGGTCATCGATCAACCACAGGCAATTTAGTGTGTTTGTTTAACGATCGTGCGAGCGGGCGCACAGTGTCTGCAATAACTTAGACGTTTAATCAATCTCCCCTGCGTACATGTATGTGTGTTTGTGTGTGTGTGTGCTCGCGCGGGCCGCCTAAATCCTTAAAAATTGGCGTTGTGATGCGAGTGTATTGACACGGAAGCGGCGCCAATGGCTGCCTGCCTGCGGCGCGGCAGAAGATGAATGCCCGCAGAGCTGGGGATTAATGCCGGCCGTCGCCGTGGCAACGCCCTCTGTCTCGCTGTGCCCCGTTGCGCGGGGGCCAAGCGCGGCTCTCCGCCCCAGCTTCACACTTGTCGCTCCCGAAACAAGCCGTCTCCGGCGCTGCGGGACTGGTTGCTCTGCTAAATTTAGCCGTTAGCGAGTCGGACAGTGAAATGTAGTTCTTATAAAGGTACACCTACGATGATAAGACGACATCACATACCAAAAGTCATGGATCAAGGCAGTGAAGTAGACGCAAAATTTCGCCATGAAGGAAACACGAGGTGCTATCCAAAATATCCGAAAGTTTCACTATAAAAATCAGAAAACAATACATACATCCTAATGTCCTCTGTCACGTTAAAAATAGTCATCTCGGGCATGTACGCAACGATGCCAGTTGTTCCGTTTTTGGAAGCAGTCCTGGAAGGGTGAAGGGTGTTCAGGACCCGTTACGATTCCACTTGGATATATTCTATCGGGTTGAAACGTCGTCCTTTCAACGCGATTTTCATCATTGCGAACAGCCAGGAGTCCCACAGGGCTAGGTTTGGGGTGTCGTGTGGGTGGGGGACAGTTGCCATGTTGTTTCTGGCCAGGAATTCCTTCACAACGAGCGAGGTGTGCTCAGGTGTGTCATGGTTCACCAACTAGTTTTTCCTTTTCCACAACTCTGGCTGTCGGCCGGTGTGGCCGAGCGGTTCTAGGCACTTCAGTCTAGAACCGCGCGACCGCTACGGTCGTAGGTTCGAATCCTGCCTCGGGCATAGATGTGTGTGATATCCTCAGGTTAGTTAGGTTTAAGTAGTTCTAAGTTCTAGGGGACTGATGACCTCAGATGTAAAGTCCCATAGTGCTCAGAGCCATTTGAACCATTTTGAACTCTGGCCGTTTGCGCCTAACATTTTCCCTCAACCGCCTCAAAACCTCGCACTAAGACTGTCCGTTGACAGTCTAACCAGGTGGAACAAACTCTTTATGCACTACTCCCCGAACGTCGAAAAAAAGTGCTCAGCACTGAATTCATGTTGATTCGAGCTTTTTCCGGCCTTGGAGAAGGTGGTCCTTACCAGTGTGATGATGACTGCTTCGTTTCGAGTCATAACGTACAGTAAAGATTTATCACCTGTTATGGCTCTGAATAAGAATTTTGGACACTCACGAACTTGTTGTTGGAGTTCAGTGCACGTCTGAATCCTGAGGTTTCGTTTGTCGATGCTGAGGAGGTGTGGTGTGCGTACTGTAAGACCTTCTGTACACACACCATCAGATTATTTGACTTGTCGCTCTAACGAAGTAGGCGAGTGTCAGCAATATGTCTCGTGGTCTTATCGTGGCGTGTTTATCTTCTGCCGTTAGGTCAGACGATAGAAATGCCACTTGCACGCTTAGAGTAGCAGATTGATGGTGACCAACTTTAAACAGAACATGATTAATTTTCACACACATTTATTAAAATAATAAAATGCATAGAAATAACTTAACTTGGTTCTGGATGCTGTTTACAATTGACAAACTGAAGTTCCTTTGGACTTGGTACGTTGACCTTATTCTCACATATCTCTGATACTTGACAAAGTGTGCATACATTTCTCTTCGTAGCTATGTACAGGAATATGATAAGCTTATTAGGCGCAGACTGATTTGACTACAGACTAATGCAGACTAATGCAGACTGACTGCAGACTAATGCAGACTGACCAATCGGAGGTCTGTACACTCGTTATAATACCTCGAGCGTTCAGGTATCACTGCGCGAGTGCGATCCGCGAGGAGAAAAGGTTCTACGTTAGCAGCAATCTCATTGGCTGCGTTACATATTAATACGCGGATCGGCGGAAGCAGAATTTGGTCCGTCTTTATGGCAGCGCCATCTCGTAGAGCGGAGACGGACGAGCGCTGCGCCTGCGCTGTTGTGCTTAGAGGGGCGCACTCTAGTGGGAAAGTTTTGTACGCGCTGACTACGCGGAACTCTGTACACAACAGGAGGCGAGGGATAAATTTCGCTGCAATTTGTCAGTGTTCAGTTCATTGTAGTTTGTCACAAACGTCGTGAATATTCTGCCTTCGGTCTTCGTGTAACATGTTACTCACTTCCGTGACGGCTTCCTGTGTCGTGCGTGTTGACGGTCGAGCAGAATGTTTGTCATCTTCCATAGAGTCTCGGCTTTCCTCAAAGAGATTGAACCACACAAATGTTTTTGCTTGGCTCAGTGCATTCTCGTCAATTGCTTCTGTCAGCATGCAGTGTGTTTTGCCTGAAGTTTCTTCAACTTGAAACAAAATTTGATGCAAATCCCTTCGCCTACACGTTATGCATTTCACAATTCGCGAAGACTGAAACACGATCTGACATGCGCCACTACAACTCACAATTTCTTGCACCAAAGATGATGCAACTTCGTGTCCAGTGCCTTACACTAGAGAGTCTGTATACAGAGAGAGTGGCCATAGGTGAAGTTGCTCGTGATTGATTGATTAGCTTTGGCAGAAAAATGGCGCCAAACGTCTCACGCGCTTCCTATGTTCGCCGTGCTTTTGAGTTGATTTGAAGTTCAGAGGACTTTTGGAAACGATTAAAAGGTATTTGAATTATTGAGGGACTTGTTATGCGTTGTGCATGCATGTTCGATTTAGTAGTATATCGATTTCAGTGCGTAATTAGCGTTTGCGATCTTAAATACGAGTTGAAATAATGAAGCGTTTTGTGATGAAGTCGGTAGCCCTACATGTTTGAAGTAAACACGTTAGTAATTGTACAGTATTGTTTTTGACATCTCTAATTCGTTCTGCAGACGTTCGTAAACGGTACCAGGTTGTGCTGCATTTGGTTGTTCCAATAGAGGCAAAGGTGGATTTCTCATGTTAGCATTTCCACGCAATGAAAAAAGACGAAAGCAGCGGGCAGTCGCAGTCAACAGGGCTGACATAAATCAAACAGGAGCCTTGTGGAAACCAACCAAGTACTCTTATCTATGCGAAGTAAGTCGTTTTTGCTTTTTACTACATGTAAAACAACTTGCAATATACGTAGTTAAATTTGAAAACAGACCTGTAAATTGCCTGTGTGAAAATTATTATAACACATTATTCTTATAAACAAAGGCATTTAACGAATGACTTCGCCATATTGTTTTGTGCTTTTGATTCGGTGAGTGTGTACTCCACTACTCCAGTACTGGCCATTCAAAAGTCCCGCCCGCAGTTTGACAGAAAATTGGCCGCCGTATCGTCCGGTTGGCCACTCTCTCCCTATACAGGCTCTCTACCCAACACGTGTACCTCGAGACATCTAGTGACGGGATGTTGTACTGCTACTGGTTTGACCCATACAATGAAACTCTAGGATACTTTGGGTAGCACGTCATACAACAGGCATCTATGCTTATTATCTAAAATACGATCGTACGGGATATAAAGCGAAATTTGTGAACTGACTGAGGATTCTTTTTGGTAAGTAAGTCGAAGGATAGCTCACATGAAGAGTCATCTACAGATGTAAAAGTAATCTCGGGTGTGCCGCAGGGAAGTGTGTTGGAACTCTTACTGTTCATGTTGTATATTAATGACCTTACAGACAATATTAATAGTTACCTCAAAGTTTTCGCAGGTGATGCCGTTATCTGTACCGCAGCGTAAAGTTTGAAGACGTGCTGGATAAAGTAACAAAATACATCACCTGACTGATGGAAACTGAAAACTGCAGCAACATGTTGCCAGGGGGCTCCCAGTCGTCCACGGGAAATTGAGCTTCACACGCCGTGACATCAGCACCAAATGGCGCTGGGCGCGCAAAAAGAGTCAGTTGAAAGCGCGGGAAATGGCAGTGTGTGCGACTAAGGGAGCAGTTACAATGCGCTGTCGTAGTGTTCTTCATTACAGCGCAATTTCACAGGGAGAAGTGTAATCGGGAAACTGGAACAAGGATGAATTGTGACGAGTGCACCGCAGTTTGGTTTCACCCACAACATTGTTCCAAGTGCATGGGGAGCGCCCCGAAACACGGACGCTTCTGCCCGAATGAAGGAAGGTGGTTGTCCACGGTCAAATACATCAGCAGGTTATCGCTACATTGTACATCAGGCAAGAATGGACTCTTTTTAAACTTCGGGTGAAATTGCAACCACATTTAACAGGTTTACAAGGGAGACGATCTCAAGCTACACATTGGCAAGGCAACTGCATGCCGGTGGTCTCTTTCATCAGTTAAATTAAATATATCTTCTGTTACCCAAGGATTTCTATTAACCCTCGTCTTTTTACCTACTTGGTCCTCTGCTGCCTTCACTATTTCATCTCTCAAAGCTACCCATTCTTCTTCTACTGTATTACTTTCCACCGTTCTTGTCATTCGTTCCCTAACGCTCTGACACAAATTCTCTACAACCTCCGTTCTTTCAGTTTATCCACGCCCCATCTCCTTAAAATGCCACCTTTTTGCAGTTTCTGAATTTTTAATCTGCAATTCATAACCAATAAATTTTGGTCAGAGTCCACATCTGCCCCTGGATGTGTCTTACAACTAAAACTTGGTTCCTAAATCTCTGTCTCACCATTATATAATCTATCTGAAACCTTCCAGTGTCTCCAGGCTTCTTCCACGTATACAGACTACTTTCATGATTCTTGAACCAAGTTGTTATCTATGATTAAGTTATGCTCTGTGCAAAATTTTATCAGGCGGCTTCCTCTTTCATTCCTTACCCCCATTCCATATTCACCTACTACTTTTCTTTCTCTTCCCTTCCTGCTATCGAATTCCAGTCGCCCATGGCTACTAAATTTTCGTCTCCCTTCACTATATTTCTTTTATCGCATCACAGATTTCTTCAATCTCTTCATCATCTGCGGTGCTAGCTGGCATATAAACTTGTACTACTGTGGTAGGCGTGGGCTTCGTATTTATCCTGGCTACAATAATGCGTTCACTATGCTGTTCGTAGTAGCTTCCCGCGCTCCTATTTTCTTATTCATTATTAAACCTACTTCGGCATTACCCTTATTCGATTTTGTGTTTTAAGCCCTGTATTTACCTGACCAGAAGACTTGTTCCTCCTGCCACCAAAGTTCACTAATTCGCACTACATACAACTTTAACCTATCTATTTATCCCATCCATGTAGCTATGCTAAGGCTGCAAAGTACTGTATCTACACAGAGACACTCGAGACTTGCTATGAGTTCTCTGTTAATTGCAAATCGAACAGTTTATCGAACAATCTTGGATGGATGATCCATTAAAAAGAACTGTAAGAGAAATGTTGGGAAAAGTTGCATGAAAATCAAATAAGTGCGTAAATGAGAACACTATTTTTTTTGTTTGTATATTGAGAAAAAGTGGTCGTGGCAGATTTTAAATTTAAAGAACTTCTCAACACCCAAACAATACACTTTCCTATCTCTCGAATCTAACAACTTTTAGTACAATAACCAAGTTCGTTCGATGGTACAGCAGTAGTTAAATAAAACATCATTATTATATTTACTTGACATCCCATTATATTTCTTCCTTCTCAAATCTGTTTCATAATCGTGTTGTCTGAACCAAATGATTAATTGAGACATTTAAATTGAATGATAATATTGCCATAGATTCGTTACTATCACTGGTTAACGTTATCAGCCTAACTCTAACACACCTGAACGTCGACTCTCTAAAGCTAAACACTGTCTGCTCCCACTGCGCCCTCGCGCTGTTCAAAGACGTTACCTTAATTTCTGGGTTACAACAAACAACATCGCTGCTCGCTCACAATCGATTCAGATACCAAAAATTCGGATATCAAAATTATACATGACACCTATCAAGCGGAACGTATGGAGCACAGCTATGCATGGTAGAAAAACATAAACTGTGGGAAAATCGGAAAAGAAGAGCATCGAAGCATTTGAGATGAGGTGATACAGACGGATGTTGAAAATTGGATGGACTGATAAGGTAAGGAACGAGGAAGTTCTGCGCAGAATTGGAGAGGAAAGAAATATACGGAAAACACTAACAACGAGAAGGAACAGGATGAGAAAATATTTGTTAAAATACCAGGGAATTGCTTGCATGGTACCAGAGAGAGTTGTAGAGGGTAAAAAGTAGGCTGTAAGTGCTACTCTGAGATGAAGATGTTGGCAGAGGGGAGGAACTCTTCATGGGCCGCATCAAACCAGTCATCAGGCTGGTGACTCAGAGAGAGAGAGAAAAAAAAGGACCGTGATACATTGCAGTGCTGGACGTGTTAACCGCAATAGTTCTTCTTCGTGAATTGTTGCATGTAGAGAGCTACGTGGACGACGTGATAACGAGAAGATGTAGCAAACGTCTTGCAATTCGCCTAGATCAATAGAAGGATGTTTGTTTATCTCCTACCTTGTATAGCAGTCTCGTTGTCCCATTGAATTTCTGATATGCATACAATCAACAGTGAGTGATGAAATAGCAAGTGGGAAAATCTCAACACCAGTTCAATAAAAAAGTCTCGAAATAAAAGTACCCTACCTTAATTTACTAAAAATCAGGAAAAAAAAGTTTCTGGAGACAGCGTAGCGGCAATAGTTTAAGGAAAGTTCTTGGAGTCCAATCTTCTCTTCTCTTATCTAGCGACATTGCAACTTCCAAAAGATCTCGACATGACTTTAATTATCATACGAGATCGCACATGCGCTACATGGCATATAAACTTTCTCTGAGGCACTTTTAATCACTAATTCAGTTTTAAGTTAAAATGCAATCGTCGACTGCAGACACATGCTGTCTCTTCAAAAATTAGTCCAAGACGGGTTAGTGAGGTAGCTTCAGTGTTTCGCGCCTGCCTGCATAAGGCCCGTATCTGACTGGCTACTTATGTTGGTCGCGGGTTCGAATCCTGCCTCGGGCATGGATGTGTGTGATGTCCTTAGGTTAGTTAGGTTTAAGTAGTCACACGACAATAAAACCCATGCAATGGACTGGCCTGTACAGAGTCCTGACCTGAATCACATAGACCACGTTTATGATGATTTGGAACGTCGACTTCGTGCCAGGCCTCACCAACCGACATCGATACCTCTCCTCAGTGCAGCACTCCGTGATGAATGAACTGCCATTCCCGAAGAAACCTTCCAGCACATCACTGAACGTATTCCTGCGAGAGTGGAAGCTGTTATCAAGGCTGAGTGTGGGCCAACACCATACTGAACTCCTGCATTATCGATGGAGGGCGCCACGAACTTATAAATCAGCCAGGTGTCCGGATAATTTTGATCACATAGTGTATGTGGTATTAGATGACTAAGCACAGATCACGTAATTCGGGTAGATAACAGGCCGCTGAGCTTTGTACGAGGTGATGGCACCCAATAACGACCTAGATGGTTCCTTAGGGTGTACATTAGGGGAAGCAGTCGCCGAGACATCAACCTGAGTTCACTATAATGCTCCTCATACCAATGTATTACGGTTCTGGCTCCGAAACATGGACAGTTATATTGTTGAAAGATGACATCGCCGTCGGGGAAGACGTCAAGCATGAAGGGATGCAGGTGGTTCGCAGCTTCCAGTGTTTCTTCGATTACTACCGTAGGCCCTATGCAATCGCAGGAGAATGTCTCCTATAGGATGATAATGCTCACATCAGCCTGCACCGTGGCGCGCAGCACGTTTCTAGCCGGCGTTCACCGCGATTACGGCGTTCACGGAGACGACCATCGATCTAATATAGCAAGAATGTGAGCCGACAGGTTTCTATTGGCCAACGGTCGAATCCCGATGGTGCCGTGCCCGCTGCAGTCGTAACTGACGATGTCGTTAGGTCACACGTGAACACTTAGGGGTGGTCTTCTGCGGGGCTACGTGTTCAACAATGTGCGGTGAACGATGTGCTCCGAAAATACTACGCACCATGCACCGGCGTTTCCGTAGTACGTGAACATCCGACCAGCCCCGCCGTTTTCGAGATACCCGTTCACAGAATCTGCGTAGTAATAGTCTGCCCTTTATCAAAATGGCTTGTCTCAATGGATTTCCCCATTTTTAGCTCATATATTCGCTAGGGTAATCCCAATTCATGTCTGCTCCTCTTACATACTTTTGTTGCCGCATCACGTGCCCGCAACGCCACCAGGCGGCGTCCAACGTCGCGTTGGGAGTTGTCATAATGTCTTGGCTTATCAGCGTATATCCATGAAGTCATTCGTGAAGGCACCATTATGTAGGTGTTTGTCTATGTTGGTATTTGCGTCAGTACTGAACAACGTTTCAAGAATTATATCGAGTCTTTAGTAACACTAAAAAGTGTTATTTCCATGCAGGGAAAACAGTAATCTGGCACTGTGGCGTACGTGATGACTTGGGGGTGGAAGATGCAGGGGAAGGAGAGTCAGGAAGAGGCAACCTGCCTCATCAAAGCATGCCAAGCCTAATCTATGGAATACAAGAGCGAGGGTGTATCATTTTGTTAACTGTTTGAAATGTGTACGAGACAGACTGTAGGAATAATTCATTACAGATCAATGCATTCATGATTCCAAGTGCAAAATTATGGAGTTCTGTGCATAGACCTAGCGTTGCTCCCCCACTCCCTCCCTTTTCTTTCTCACTCTCACACAAACATACATAGTTCGTCAAACAATGAATGGCAGGCTTCCCGACAGTCTTGTTTATTGATTTACACTCTTACAACGCTGTGTCCGAAAGCCTGAAGTTACCTGGTCGTTGATGGATGATGACTTATTGAGGCCAATTGTTAAATCAATACAAGGTGTCATAAAATAATCGGAGAACACAGTGGAGTGCACTGTTGGAGTGCTAACTTCAGTTGCTCCCTTCAGTGAAGAGCCGGCCGGGGTGGCCGAGCGGTTCTAGGCGCTACAGTCTGGGACCGCGCGACCGCTACGGTCGCAGGTTCGAATCCTGCCTAGG